>NW_028327183.1:2571250-2722500 GCF_987537825.1 Furipterus horrens
GGTGATCAATGCCGGGTGCCTGGCCCGGGCCCACGCGGAGACCTGCCCTGCAAACGAGAGCCGTGTTCTATCATTGTTCTTAGTGATGCCCATTTCTTCATTATTTACTGCGTATTTGTCAGTTCCTGCTCCTAACTGTTGGACTGCCTGCGTGTTAGTGGACACACAGCGGTCGCCTTCCCATACCTGGCTGCTGCCTTCGGGGGAACACAATCCCAATGACCTACGGACCAGATCCCACATATATGTAAACCCTGCCTACCAGATCCCATCCAGCCCCAACCTATGGGCAGCAGTGCCCCTGTCCCCGTGGCGCAGAGAGGGGCCGGCCTCGGAGGGCCCAGCGCCCACCCAGCGTCGCAGAGCCGGTAGGGGAACAACTGCAGGTCCTCGGGCCCAGGAAGGGCGGACGCTGTCCCGGGTGGGGGCGGCGTTGAGGTCTCCGCTCTCTGCTGCCCTGGGCAGGGGAGCGCCCAGCGCCGGAGGGCCGGGTCTGGGGTGCGCAGCTGCCCGCGCCCGGCCCAGCGCCCCGCGCCCCAGCCTCCCGGTGGCACAGCGCCCGGCGGGGCGGGCTGCGGGGAGGGGCCGGGCACGTCTCGGCGGTAAACACGGCGCCGGACATGCTCTGCGGTGAACTTGGCCGATTTAGACACTCAGCCCTAATTGCGCCGAGCCGGGGCCGCGGCACCCGCGCGGGGCATGTGTGCCTCGGAGCCGCCCGGCCCAATTGCTTCCACTTATCCGGGCGTCGCCCGCGGCCGGGAGCGCGGCCAGGAACCGCCGCGGTCCCCACTCGGAGCGACAGGGCGGCAGGATCGATGGCGGCCCCGCCCTAAGGGCCCCGCCTGCGACCAATCCGATCTGCGGAGCTGGCACCCGGTCGATGCCGCTCAGACTCCGACCGCGCCGCCCGCGCGGCCCCTCTCCCCTCCTCTCCATCCTTCTCTGCCCCGCAGCTCATGGGCCCTGGTCTTCCCTCCCCTCTGCGCTTCTCTCCCCCGTCTCCCCATTCTCCCTGCTCCGCCTGCCCCTGCCCAGTCCCTCTAGGGCTCCCCGAGGCCTCTCCCCTCCCTGCCTTCCCAGACTCTCTCCTGTCCTGCAGATACACCATTTCTGGGCCTCACCCCGCCACCCCTCCCCCATCTCATTTTCAGCCCCTCTGATTGCTTCCCAGGCTGTAGCCAGCCTCCCAGGCAGAGGAGCGGGGCCGGCGCTGGGTAATTGCTTACTGGAGGGTGGGAAGACCTTCTCAACCCTTCCAACGGGAGCAGGATTATGTCAGTGGCGTTAAACTCGGGCCCTCTAATTACCCCCTCGGCTGACTGTCAATATTTTCATTTGAGTTCACGCCGGATGAGTCTTTGTCAGAGGAAATCAGCTGCACACCACAGGCAGCCAGAGAAGTGCCGAGAAGCTGAAGGAGAGGACAGAGCTGTTTGGTTCAGACCCTCAAAACCTTTGACAAATCACCCATGAGGCAGTCTGTTCCCTCCCCTGCATTTTTCTTTCTTCTCGAGCTCATACAAAGGAAGAGGTCTCGAGTGCACAGGCTGGTCCCGCAACGGGGACTCACGCTCCCCCCTGAGACGCCACACCAGCTCCAGGCATTGTTACCTTCCGCGGGGGTCTGTTAGAATGCGGGTCTCTGCCAGCCAGGAATCCAGAATGTGCAAATCCTCACCTGTCCCCTTCAAAACCTTCAAGCACGGGGCTAAAGCTGCCTCTCTCCTACTCTTGGGGACGGTGGCCGCGGCTCTCCCAGCCTGAGAGCAATCGGCCTTGTTCTCGGTCAACTTCTCAGGGTCAAGGACAGTCACGCGCGGTCCGATGATTTCGTGGTTGCGCCAGCATCACAGAGCGCACTTACAGAGACCTAGACGGCCTAGCCTAGTGCGCACCAGGCTGTAGGGTAGAGCCTGTTGCTCTAGTCCCCACACCTGGAGAGCTGTGAATACTGCAGGTGCCTAAGTACCTGTGTATCTCAACATATCTAAACATAGAAAGGTCCAGTAAAACTGGGAATAAGAGGTAAAGCCTGTGCACACCCATGTTGGGGAGGCAGAGGGAGGGCTGTGGAGGGAGACTAGAGGGCAGGAGGGGGGCGGGGGAAGGGAGGGAGAGAGGAAGAGGGGCAGGGAGGAAAGATGGAGAAGAGGGAAGAAAAGCGACTTTGTGTGCACATGTGTTTGTGTGTGCGAGTGCATGTGAACTTTCCAGTCAATACCCCATTCCACTGCAGAATGGGGTGCTGGTGCCTCAATCCCTGTGTTGTTCGAGGGTCAGCTGTGGTTTCTTTGTGGGTGTGTTAGACGTATACAATGAGAACACCTCATTATTTTTGTAAGTATCTTTTGGCCCTTACTCATTTAGTTCAATACACCTGAACTCTAACAAAACAGCCTCACTTGGCCTCTTCTGATGGCTCGGGGGCCTTGGGAGCTGTCCCTTATTTTCAGGAAGCCCCACCCCTCCGGAATTTCCTTTGAAGAATCACCGATCCTCAGCCCTCAGCCCAGGAAGCTTGGGTAGGTGTGGTTCTGGAACTCGCTGGCCAAGCAGAGCTGCAGATTCCCTGCGTGATGGTCATGTAACCAAGTCTTTTTGTTGAGATGGAGTTTCAGACCTTCGTTTTGGATTGTCATGGAAGACTCTGCTACGTGCCTCTCTGTTGGGATGGTGAAGGCTTTGGGCTCTTGGCAGCCCTTCTGCCACCATGAAACGAAAGGCAGGCTGAGAACGGACCTAACGTGGAAGGCCCAGAGCTGGGGCGGGGGAGAGGTCTCAGTTGTTCGTATCTTGCTGGGGACTTGAGACGGTGCTTAAGCCAGATGGAATTGTCCTTTTAGCCTAAACGGGGCTTCTGGGAAAGGTTTCAGAGGCCCAAGGCCAATCATCCCCCTTTACAGATGGGGAAACTGAGGCCTAGAGACCAGGACGCTGGAAGGAGGCAGAGCCAGCCTGAGAATCCAGCGCTCCTTGTACGCGTTACCAAGGGAAGTCAGGTGGGAAGGCCTTGGGGGACAAAAGGGACCTAGAATAAGCAGGCCTTGCAGGGCGGCTGTGTGTACAGCCCGACTCCAGGCAGGACACGGGCTGCCGGAAGGGGCGGGCAGGTCGCACACGGTCCCCCTCCGGCAGGAGCCTTGGGCAGCGTACAGCAATGTGGCGGCTCCGGGGCTCGGCGAGCAGTTATTCTGGGCTGTTGTCAGACCTGTGTACGGGAATGCCAGGGACAGCGAGGCAGTGCGCGCCTGTCCCCATGGGCGTTAGCTCTGTCACACGGGCACCCGTCTGTATGGTTCACATGCAGGGACAGTCCTTCATTAGGTCTAATTTCCTGACTTCAAACGCAATGAGAGAAGTGCCAGGGGCACATGACGGGGGAAGCGTCGCGCCCTGCTGCATGCCAGACCTTCTTCATAATTTTCGGTGATTGGGAAGAGGGGGTGGCGAGTGGGGACGCCAGAGGGGAACTGATGGGAGACAAATGCGGTGGCCAATTAGCTGCAGAGATACAGTCAGAGCGTCCCAGCTTGATGGGCTCATTAAGGCCCGGAGCTCCTTGGCAGTTTTCGGCTGCAGTCGAGTGTGGACATGAACTCTCTGCCTTGCCCGCGTGTCCACGGAGGGCGCCTGCGTGTGCGGGCTGCCCGGTTCTCTGAGCTCCCCATGTGTCCTCCCGCCCCCCCCCCGGGGGGTCTGCGGCTTCTGCTGACGGTCCCACCCCGAAGTCTTTCCCAAACACCAATCACTTCCTCGCTTGCTCAGATATTTCCCTTTCGAAAGTTTAATCCGAATGCTCAATATCCAGTTGCCAAAGGCTGTGAACTAATTTCTCTTGTCATTGCCATTTGGTGAAAATGTCATCATTAGTGAGGCAAGAGATGATAAGAGAGGAGGGGAGGGGGAAAAGGGGCGAAGAGGGAGACCCCCCACCCCCGGAAACTCCTAAATGCCATGGTAATTAGAGACCCAGGGCCCCAGGGAACAGCCTGTGTGGGAGTCCAGGTGTGGGCAGAGGGGGGAGGCGCGTGGGGGGCTGAGGTCCGTGGGCCGAGTGGCGCTGGCTCACTCAGCCAGTGCCCTGGGGACAGCCAGCCAGAGTCCCCGGCGACCTCTGTAACGAGAGACATTCCTCAGCAGGAGGTCTGCCTTTTGCAAACTCACTGCTCACTCTGTGACCTGGTGTGGCTTACGTAAGCGTCCTTGCAGCTGGGCAGGGAGGCTTTGCAGACAGGCCTGCCCGCTGCCCGGGACTGGTCAGTCCTCGGGACGCAGCCGGCTGCCGGGGCCCGCACAGTGAGGTTCCGCGCTCGGGAACGCTCCCTGCCCTGCCGCCCGTTCCTCCTCTCACTTTAAATTGTTCTCACACCCTGTCTTATATCGTACGTGCTCTTCCATTTAAAAGGGACGAAATAATTCCAGAAAGAAACAGCGAAGACATGCGGATACCAGTGTGCTCTCTAGCCCCGTCCCCGACTCACGCATGTCGCCTCATGTTCAGTGGGGACGTGATCAGTGTTCACATCCAACGGGACCAACGCTGAGTCAGCACCTGCCGCGTGTGCCAAGAACGTGCGACGCGGCTCCGTAACTGTCCTTCCCCTTTAATCCTCTCAGGCAGCCCGATGACATGGGCAGTAGGGTCCCCCTCTGCAGGGGCGGGGCAGGAAGGGTCTGTGATGGGCCCAGGGGTGGCAGTGCAGAAAATGGCTGAGCTGGGATTTCATCCCAAGATGAACAGGTTCCTAGCGGTGTTTGTTGTATACGCCACATTTCCTCTAGAGAATTGTAACCAGAGCCGGGTGACCCGCGCGCTGGGGGCAGGCGTGGGCTATCTGGACCTCAGTCTCCTCCCCAGTGAAGTGGGTACAATGTGCTGGGTCCTGCCCGCCTCTCCAGGTTATTGTGGGGACTGAGCTGTTTAGCACAGGGGCCAAGTGGTAACAGAACAGTCTCAGCAGTGCGAGGGACTCTGGTGGGTCACTTAGAGCCACGCCAACAGCTTCCCCCTAGCCCAGGGCCTGCTGGCCGTTGTGGTCGTGACCTGGAGCGCCGGACAAGGCTGGGGTCCGGAAGCCCAAGTCCAGAGTGAGAGGTTGGAAGCACCGTCCTCTCGAACCTGCGCCCTCTCATCCACGGCATAGAAGCTGGTGACTTTGCTTTCGGAACGGGACTCACTTCCCTGCTCCCCCGGGAAGAGACAGTACACCCCTGTCGCAAAGTCTGCCTGGAGGCTTCCCCACCACTCAGAGAAGGCAGGTAGTGTCCCCCTTGGACCGACAAGGGGGGACGGGCCTGAGACCCTGGCTGCCTGGCTGGCAAGCACCCTCCAGATGTTCTCCCACACCTGGGTCTTGTCGTGAGCCAGGGAGTCAGGTGGGCTTCACAGGGGCTGGCCCAATGCTCCCCGCCTGGCCTCCAACTGCCTGCTGGTCAGGGCAGCGGCCCGCTCTGGCTGGACGAGGGGGACCGTGGCCAGGATCCCAGGGACCAGCAGCTGGTTCCGAGGCCCGCCGGGAAAAGTGCCAGGAGTGTACTTTCAACAGTTACTTTGGCCCTTTCTTGCGTCTGCTGCTGGAAGCGGCTCCTGAGTGCCCAGCCAAGGCCCCTGTCAAGCTAGGCTTTTCACCAGGCACGATGCCCCCTCCCCTCCCAGCCCACAGCCCAGCCCCAGGGACCCACCTTCCCAGGGTGGACACAGAGTTCAGGGCAGCCAAGCTTCCCCTTGAACCCAGGGGCCCACCCTGCCTTCCCCCACTCCCCCCACCTAGCATCTTTGCTTCCAGAGCACTGCCCCCAAATACCCATTCCCCGCAAATGGAGCAAAAGAGAACAAGCCGAAGCGGCCACTCACTTAAAATTCCCTCAGATGTCAGTATCTTTGTACCTAGACACAGATCAGTCTCAGATTCTTGTGGACTCTGGGGTCAAGGCCTGAGTCACGGCCCTGGGGCCCGCGCTTACAGCTCTCACTGAGCACCTTCTGTGGGGTGAGTCCTGGGCTTGTTGCTAGGAGACAAGAATGCGCCTCTCTAAGGAGCCCCAGAACTTCCTGGGAGGCCAGGAGAGAGCGCCTGCTCTCAGGAGCTAACTCCATCACGGAAGAAAGACTGAGGGGTGGGAAAGTAGCCTGCCGTCCTCTTCCTCTTCTTGTATATCAGCTTTACTAAGGATGTTTGCCTCGTTTAGCCGTTTCAGCAGCTCTGGGAGTAGTCAGGGAAGGGATTTGCCCCCGTTTTAAGGAACTGAGGGTCAGGGAGGCAATAAGTGATCTTTCCAAGGTCACCCACTCACTGTGAGAATCAAAGCCAAGACTCAAATGTATTTGTCTGGCTCCAAGTCCCACCAGTGTCTGCTTCTAAGGATGAGTGCTTCACCTGGATATCTTGGGAGTGGTACTAGTCATTGGAGGTGTTTGGAGGGCAGAGAGAGAACCTGAGGACTGGGTAGTCCAGGAAGGCTTCCTGAAAGAGGTGGGCCTGGGCTGGGCCTGGACAAAGGAAAGAATCTGGTCAGGCAGAGGAGAGATGACCTCTCAAGGTTGCTCTCTGCCCAGGTCTCTCTGATTTTGCAGGTTCCATATGCCATTCTCACTCCTGTCTCCACCTCTGTCACCAGGGACCCAAAGGCTGGAAATTAAAAAGTTGTCATTTGCTGGAATAACGAAGCTTTGGGCCCTGGGGCCGGGCCGATGAGGACCCTACTTGACGGTGCCTGTTCACAGCCTGCCTGGGCTGAGGGGTGGGGAAGTCGCCGCCATATGGCTGCTGAGCCAGACTGCTCAGAGGAAGGACACAGGCCCCCTCAGCCTCGAGCTGGAAGCTGCGTAGGGACCGTCCTGCCTCCTGGCCTCGCTCCCTGCCACGTCTGTCCAGCTGCTCATTGACTCGCCTCCCAGCCTCAGCCTGGGCCTGGGGACGATCAGTCTGTGGGAAAGGAGGGGAAAGGCCACACAGAGATGGTTTCATTGCCAAGTGAGACATTTCTGTAGCCTTTGCTTTGACCTTCACGTGATGATGGTTTTCAGTGTGCACTCTGGGCCGGGCTCAGGGTCCGCGCAGGGGCTGCAGGGACAACTCAGCCCTGTCCTTCCCTTCCAGGAAGCCGTGTCTGGAGCGTGGTTATAGGACAGGGACTTGACCTCGCTTGTTTCTCGCTTGTGGCTCATGCCCTACAGCTAAAGAGGAGCCTGGGTTTCAGATCTGGGAGGCGGAATAGGACCTGTGGGCAGAGCAAGAGGCACCTGCTCAGATGCATACAGATCCTGGGTGTGAGGTGGGCCCGGTGCGGGTGTGGGAAACGCTCACTGCATGTTCCCATCCCAAAGGGGGCGGGTCTTCAGGGGCTTCGGTTTGAGTACCAGCCACATCCGCCAGGTGCTCTGCGCCCTCACTGGCTTCTCTACCTATAAAATAAGGGGGTTTGTATCTGAGGGGTACCTAATACATTTTTTTACAATAACAGCTTTGCTGAGATCTAACTCATAGACTACACCACCCGCCCACGTACGGCACGCAGTTCAGTGGCTTTTGGTATTCTCACAGAGTGCGCCCGTCACCACGGTTGATTTTAGCACATTTTCATCTCCCCAGAAAGAAAACTTACACCCCGTAGCGGTCATTGCCCGTTTTCTTCCTGTTCCCACAGCGGCAAGCAGCTCCTAATCTAGCTTCTGTCCCTGCGGACTCGCCTCGCCTAGATATTTCATATACATGGAATCACACACCAGGTGGCTTTTTTCCTGCCTCGCTCTTTTGACTTAGCATCGTGTTTTCAAAATTTATCTACACTGCAGCATATGTTAATATTTTATTCCTTTTTATTGCCAAGCAATTTCCCATTGTATGAATAGACCACGTGTTATCGTTTGTTCATTAGTGAATGAACATTTGGATTGTTTTCACATTTGGCTATTAAAAATAACACTGCCCTGGCCCTTGGTGGACAAGGGCCGGTGCGGACATGTCTTCGCTTCCCTTGGGTCAATACCTAGGAGCGGAATTGCTGGGTCCTGTGGTAACTTTATGTTTAGCCTTTTGGAGAGCTGCCAGACTGTTTCCCAAAGCAACGGCACCATTTTACATTCCCGCCCACAGGGAAGAAGGGGCACCAATTTCTCGGCATCCTCACCGACACCTGTCATTTTCTCTCTTTCTTATGATGGGTATTCTTGTGGGTGTGGAGTGTGAGCTCACTGGAGTTTTAATTTGCGTTTCTCTGGTCGCTGCTGATGTGGAGCATCCTCCATGCGCTTGTTGTCCACTTGCGTATTGTCTTTGTAGAGAGGTCTGTTCAGATTCTTTGCCCATTTTTAATTGGGTTGTCTTTTTATTAAGTTGTGATAGTTCTTCATATAGTCGAGATATAAATTCCTCCTCAGATAAATGATTTTTAAACATTTTTCGCATTCTGTGGGTTCTTTTGCTTTCTTTTTAATATTTTTCTTTTTTAAAATTAACTTTATAGGGGTGACATTGATTAAAAAGTTATGTAAGTTTCTAGTGTACATGCTAGGATAGGTCGTCTGTATGTTGCACTGTGTGCCCACCACCCAAGGTCAAGTCTTCCGTTACTGCATATTGGACCCCTGTCCCCTTTACTGCCTCCTGCCCCCTTCCTTCTGGTTACCCCCATAAAGTGTTTGTGCCTTAGTTTCAGTCTTATATCTCACCTAAGAGGACATTACATGGTTCTTGACTTTTTCTGTCTTATTTCATTTAGCATGATATTCTCCAGATCCATCCGTGTTGTCGCGGATGGTGGCATTTCACCTTTTCTTATGACTGAGTGGTGTTCCATTGCATCTATGTGCCACATCCTCTGAAGCCACGGGCGCGAATGTCTTTGCAAATAAATGTTTTCAGATGTTTTTTTACTTAAAAAATATTTTATTTATTTTTAAAGAGAGGGGAAGGGAGGGAGAAAGAGAGGGAGAGAAACATCAATGTGTGGTTCCTCTCGTGCTCCCCGTACCGGGAGCCTGGCCCACAACCCAGGCCTGTGCCCTGACTGGGAATAGAACCAGCGACCCTTGGGTTTGCAGGCTGGCACTCAATCTACTGAGCCACACCAACCAGGGCTGTGTTCAGATATTTTCATGTATTTTAAAGAGTTGCCAAAGGAGAAATGATGGACCCCATTGGCCCCCAGGTGGTGTCTGCAGCCCTCAGTATCTCTGCCTCAGTCTCCCTTTTTCTCTTGCCCCAGTGGGAGAGGCCGTTGGAGGCTTCGGCTGCCCAGAGCCAGCCGGCTGAGGGCCCACCTTCCTGCTGTGGGCATGCCTGTACCCGGGCGTGAACCCAGGTCTTAACCTGCCCCTGTGCCGTGCAGAGACTGCCAGGGAGGGCCCGGGAGCTTCACGGCCTCCCTCTCCTTTCTCTGCTCCGTTTTCTCCTCCCCAAGCAAATATTTCACATTTGATGCCCAGCCCGGGTAGAGCTGGGCTCTTCTGTCACACAGCTAAGGACTGTCACTAGGTTGCAGATGAGCGGCTTCGATTGCTTAGGAAAAGATATTACAATTTTATCTCCTTGTACTGTTCAATAAAACATTAGTGCCTCAGCATTTTTATTTAACAATAGGCAACCTTAGGCCAGTAATTATGCAACAATTATAATCATAAAAACTGTCCCCTGCTGCTTACCTAGAAACACGAATATATTAAACCAAGACAAACCACCTAAAAGGCAGGCGGCAAAGCCCCCTCATTTTTAATGCCCCTGCAGTGCACCATGGGAAGCTAATAATTCACCCTCTAATTAGTATCCCTTCTGCTGCTGTTGGCGCAAGGACAAAGAGGCAGCGGCTTCAGAACAAACCCACCTTGGTAATATCACAGCGTCGGGCCCCTCTGTGGGTTGGCTGAGCACAGTGGGCAAAATGGATGGTGTGTGTGCAATGAGAGGGGGACAGGAGTGTCCCCCATCCCGACTGGGGATTCTTGCCCTAACGATCCCCGACAAGCACCCACCGGCTCATCCCCGAGCCCCTTCCCTATTGAGCCAGATTTCTTCTTGCTCCTCCTTTACTCAATGTGGCCCTGGCAGGTGTTGAAGGGGTGGCCCCCTTGGTAGAGAGGGTGGAGCCTGAGGAAGCCACAGCCCCTCTGAGGGTGGCGAGGCATTTGTGCCTCCGACTCCCCAGGCTGGCGCTGGTGGATGGTGAGGGGATCAGTGGGCAGTGATGGAGGGACTTGGAAGATGGCTGTCACCCCAGGTGCCTCCAACGGGAACAGCCTGCCTTCCTGCCCCCTGGCCTTTCTGCACTCAGCCCTCTGTGGATTCAGGGGATCAGCTCTGCTTCGTGACCCCCACGGAGCCTCTTCTAACGCTGTCATTGTATAGATGAAAAAGCCAAAATCCAGCTCAAGAAACAGTCATCAGGGGTGACAAGCACAGAGAGCCCAAGTGTCAAGGGCAATAGGGAGTGGTGGGGAGTGTGGTGTGCTGAGCTCAGTTCTAGCTGATTTGTAGCACCTGGAACATAGGCCTATTGTGGTTAGATTTGGTAAGAAACCAGAAATCTAGGTCTTTTTTTAGGTGAAATCTTCTGAAGTAAATGTTTTTAACTACTCAGAATCACACAGTTGGTATTATTTTAAACTACAATGTGCATCTCCAAGCCAGATGTAGCATATATGCTTTGGGTGTGGGACTTTTGGGGTGCGGGCCAGCATCTGTGGGCCACAGAACCAAGTGACATGGGTTTCTCTGCATTGAGTTTGGGACCTAACGTGACCATTAACTGGCCTTCCCTCCACCTGCCCTGTGTGGCCAGGCAGTTGGGGCCTCTCCTCGGAGAGTTGAAATCAGGTCGCAAGGAGCAGAACAGCTGGGTACAATTAGGCAGCGAGGACAAAGCCGAAGTTTAAAAAGAGGGGGCATTTTCCTCTCCATCACCAGCTCATTAACTTCCTGCTTTGACAGCTGGAGCATTCCCAAGACTGGCTGAAGCCAGGTTTTTTTTTCCTCCAGAGCCAACGGAGAGCACCTAAGATCTGGTAACGAGGCTCTGTGTGACCTGAGACGTGAGGGAGCTGGTGAGCTGAGTCACGGGCTCCTGGGTTGTTTGGACTGATGTTCTCAAGAGCCCCTCCTCCGGGCAGGGCGCTGGTCCTACCAGGGGATGGGTGCCCGAGAACTGAGTTGAGGGGTGAGAACTGCTTGGCTTGAAAAGCCCCCCCAGGCTAATATTGGAGCATCCATGGCTGTCCCGGTCTTCTGGCCATGAGCCTTTGCCACGTCACCGCTTCTGGGTGACTCGCAACTGTTACCAACGCGAGGGTCTGGGTTAGCAGCCAGGGTGGGACAATCCAGGGCCCGGGTTAGCAGGAGCCTCAGGCAGTTGAGTCAAGGTTGGGAGACATCAAAGGGCCTTTTGGGAGCCCCACGGAACCAGAGATTTGGAGTCTCTTTAATGTGTTTGCCTCAGCTACGAGGGGAGCGCCGACCGACTTTGCCTGGGACTCCCTGGCAAAGGACAGTGCCTTTTACGTGACTCTTGTTTTTCTCAAATAGCACAAAGAAAACAGCATGGCACCCTCTTCGCTGTGCTGGGCGTCGGGGAGGAGTCTGCCCAGGGCAGTCTGTGGCAGGGCAGCTGCTGCCTAATTGGGTGTTAAGAGCACCCTTGGGTGCTCTGTGGCCGGTGTTTTGTCAGGAGAAGCTGAGCAGGTTGTTTTATATTTTATTTTTTTGTCTTTTAAGCATTACAATTTTACAAACTTATAATAATTCCTTTCCCGGGAGAAGAACGGCCCTCGGTAGCAAAGCTCAGCCTTCGTCCTTGAATCCCTGCTCCAGGTGGCTCCGGTCCGAGGTCCCGGGGGGACCGACATCGATTTATCCTGTCCTTGCGGCTTAAGGACTTTTTCTCCTGTAGTTTCCCCTCCCACACCTCATTTCCATTCTCTCACGTTCTCATCAGGGACAGTTTCTCGCTGCGTAGATATGTTAATCTCCATTTGCCGACGGGGAAACTGAGGCCCAGAGGGACTGGGTCACCTGACCCAGGTTCCAGGGCTGGTGAGAGGATGGAGTCAAGTTTCAAACACACGTGGAGAAGATTCCAACCCACACCCTCCCTCCTTTCCTCCTGAAACATGTGGTTTTCTACTCGGAGCATGTTTGTGAATGACTCCCGTCTTTCAGCCCTGAATTACTACATCGTAATAAAAATATGCCGGGCCCTGGTATCTCTCATGTTTATTTCTTCATGAGGCCTCACAGGCGCTGCTGTGCACACGCCGGAATGCGCGCCTCTGGCTTGGAAAGACGGGCACAAGCTCCGGCATCGGAAGCCTGGCGTGTCTGTCCTGTCTAGTGGCCCTGCTCCCCTCCAGCTCTGGTGGCATCGTAAATGGAGCTCAACAGGATGTCACTGTGGGAGGCTGTCCAGGAGTCTGAGACTCCGGGTGTGCAGGTCCTTGGTAAACTCTAGGGTTGCTCTGCACTGTTGGTCATCAATCTTGCAGAATTACGCAAGTTCAGGGTCACGCTGGACCCGTTAGTCAAGAGCCCGTATCTGAAAACCCGACAGCCTGGCTTCTCCTTCCTGCACAGTTGTTTGTTGATGATTAAATTATTGCAAATTAGTTCTACTTGTAGCATAATAAATGCCATTAGCATGACTAATCACACACCTGATTCTGGACGACCCCGTCCTCCTCCCGCGTTGTATTTGCTGCGCTCTCCACCCGATAGACCCGGCGCTGCGGTGGCGCGCTTGTTGGGCTGATGAACGGCGCGTGGGGACGTTTGCGGGGGTGTGGGGACGTTTTCTGGGGCGTGGGGACGTTTGCGGGCATGGGGAAGTTTGCAGGCGTGGGGACGTTTGCGGGCGTGTGCTCTGGTTCCCCCTTGACTGACCGGAAGGACCCTTAGAGAGCGGCCAGACGCCAGGAAGCATGCTTGTCCCTCCTGCGGGACCAGGGGCGCCCCGCTCATTTGGCGTCACCTCCCGGCATTACTGCTCCCATTGCGGGTGCTACTGTGCGCTTACTCCTGCGACGGCTATTTGTGGACGGCACAGCACATCGGGAACTGTGTTACTTTGGGGGGGGTTAAATTTAGTTTTTAAGTATATTTTATTGATTATGCTATTACAGTTGTCCCAGTTTTTCCCTTTTCCCCTCTCCACCTGGTACCCCCCTTTCCTCTAGCAGTACCCCCCTTAGTTCATGTCCATGGGTCGTGCATGTAAGTTCTTTGGCTTCACCCTTTCCTATATTATTCTTAACACCCCCCGTCTATTTTGTACCAACCGATTATGCTTCTTAGTCCCTGCACCATTTCCCCATTTCTCCCCCTCCCCCCTCCCAGCTGATAACCCTCGAAACGATCCCCACACCTAGGATTCCCTTCACGTTCACTATTTTATCCACAGATGTCTTGCTTCACCGATTCCTTACAGAAACCTCACGAGGTGGGTGTCGCTATTAGGAGAAGCTAAGTAACTTGCCCATGTCACCCACTAGGAAGCGGGGTGGGAGGTGGCATGGCCATGTTGACGGGGTCGTGAGGCCGCCGTGGGTGGCGGCGGGCAAGCGCAGGAGCTGGCGCTGGGCAGAGAGGTCAGCATCAGAATGAGAAGACAGACCTTTGTCCTGGGCTGCCTCTTCCTCCTGCTTCCTGCCGCCCGGAGACTTGTCACCTAACCTGTCTGGACCTCGGCTTTCTCATCATAGGTCTGTTTTGAGGATCAAATGAAATTAAAGTGGTGAAAGCAATTTGCAAGCTGTGAAGTGATTTCCATATGCGAAGGACTATTTTTAACCTCCTCCGGCTCTGTCCTCTGAAGAGGACAGCCAGGGCTCCTTGGGTTTGGTTCAAGTGGAAATTCACCTTCCAGCTAGACAGGTGGGTGGGGGGGGGTGGGCCAAGGGTGGTCCGAGCTGCAGTGAGGACGTCAGTTCTGGAGCAGACCCCCACCCCACCCCAGGGATCTTCCTATGACTTCATTAATGTGAATGCTCCATGCTTCCCAGAAGAGAGGCCTTCTTGAGAGTAAGTTTCTGATAAGGACAGTACAGGTGAGCCCCCCAAATTTGAACGCACAGCCATTAGGATTGTGTGTGTGTGTGTGTGTGTGTGTGTGTGTGCATAGCATTATACCTTAAGTTCTAAAGACAACTCTACCAGGCCAGCTGTGTGTGGTGAGTCACAGTGAATGAAAGCTGTCCAGTGCCTGTGCCCTGTCCACTGTCCTGGCACTGCGACACAGGTCTCTGTCCCTGGTGTCCCATCCTTGTGTCTACAGCATAAAGGAGCTGCAGGGCTGGAGGGCCGAGGGCAGGAAATAAAGACAGAGCTGTGCTGGGTGGCCAGAGGTCTTCCGAACTTGATGGTTCTGGTAGGATGAACCCCACTAAGCAGGGAGCGTGGGAGGCCTGCAGTGCGGAAGTGTCCTCGGGGAGGACCTGGGCTGGCCATGACCCCTGTGGGGTGCGTGAGCTGCTCCCCCAGCTCCGCTCCCTGCCCCTTCCCCTCCTTGAGCAGGACAACGGTCCCTAAGCCACAGTAGCCGTCTTCCCTGCTGAGCCCCAGAACTCTTCCACTCTGCAAGCTGGGCAGCTGTCCCCAAGAAACTGGAGTTGCCATTGCTCAGGAGCAAACCTCTCATTTTTAAATTGAGGGTCTCAAGTCCCAGAGATGGAAGGAGACCCGTGGAAGATTACTGGCAGAGTTAGGACTCGAGGAACTCCCTTCACTTTACATCCTGGAAACTCGAGTCCCTTCTGAACCTGCCTTGATACATACCAAGGAATCCAGAGTCATTTACGGATTAGCTTTAACAAGATACTCAGGCGAGGAAACCACCTGTGGTGGAGAGAAAGGAAAGGCCAAGGTGGCGTAGTCGTTGTCTGTCCCTGAGTCGCAGCCGACCCCGGAACAGCTTCAAACAACCGCCACTTAGTATTTCTCTTGGGTCTGTAGGTCCTTTGGCAGTTCCACGGAGCCGGGCTTGGCTGAGGTCAGCTGGGCCTCCCACGCACCCGTGGTCAGCTGGTGGGTCAGCTGGGGGCGGGCTGGTCCAGGATGAACCTCAGCTGGGACCGTGCGGCTGTTTGTCCTCCGGCAGGCTAGCCCTGGCTTGCTCTGTTGGCAATGGCAGGTCCCAGATTGAGGCTCGGAGCTGGCACAGTGACACTTCTGCTGTGCTCTATTGGCTGAAGCCACCGGGAATTGTTGGGCACGGACTCGGACCAGGGACGAGCATGGCATGAGTCCTTGCTGATGGCATGTGGGGGGCAGACTGTCCTCAGTTCTTGCCCCCATGAAGTAACTTCCTTGTTTCCAAAATCTGAAATGTGTGAAGCTGATGCAACGGGACATGTTAGCTTGGGAGTCACATTGTCTGGGTTTCAGTACCAGCTCTGTCACCAAGCGCACATGTGACAACGGGCAGATCGCCCCCACTTTTCCAGCCTCAGCTTCCCCAATGGAGAAATGAGGAGGTGGGGTTAGACCAGGGGCTTTGAAATGCATCCTCTCCTTCCTCTATTTTGTTTGCTCTCTTCTTTCTCCACTTCTTGTTCGTCTTGCAGCCTGAACCGCTAAACAAATACATTCTCTTCAGAGACGTTCTGTTTGATATGAGACTGGAAATCCCCCCGGGGGCTTTGACATTCAGCCCCCCCCCCCACTTCCCGCAGGGGTCCCAGAAGCACCTCAAACAGTCCGGGGGTTTCAGCAAGCCCCGGAGGTGGGACCCCGGGCTCCCTGGCTCTCAAAGCCCTTCGCTTCAGCATTCTGTGACTCAGGGCAACAGGACCTGAATGCCTTTAATTAAAATCACTTCAACTTACCCCCATTAACTATGATTGATGCACTGGCGGAGAATAAGTGCATTAATGCTGTAATTATCCGTTGAGGATGTTTTATTGATTCCGCAACGATATTTTAGTCAGTTTGTATTATTTAGTTTCTGACTTATTGCAGGAAGAAATGGCTATCGGTGAGGAAATTATTCATCTAAATCCAATTGTCATTGATGTGTTTGGAAATACAAGCCCAGCCGCGTCTTATCCTGGCAGTCGGGGGTGGCCGTGATGATGGATGATGTGGGAGGAGGACGAGGCTCCTGTCTGCAGCTCCGTGGCCCCCGGGGACATGTCCAGCTGCCCTTGGGATTTTGGGAAGCCTTTGCACCGGCCCAGTCCTCTGGGGTCCATCCTTGAGATTGTGGCTCAGTAGGTACCCACGAGGCAGAGCCCTGCCCCTGACAGCTGAGCCCACTGTCTCTTGGGGGGCGCACAGAGAAGGTTCTCTCAGACCTTCCTGGAATCTGTTGCGGTGAGAATTCTTTCGGGTGCGATGGCAGAAAGCCCAGTGCAGAGCGGAGATGGCTCTGGCTCACCTTGGAGACAGCGGAGGAGGGCCGGCGTGCAGTGTGGCCGAGACCAAGCTCAAGGGAGGCCGCCGGGCCCGGCTTCTCCACCCCAGGCTGGCTTTCCCACGCAGCGTGGCCTTATTTTTTAGTTTTTTAAAAAATTTATTTTAATTAATTTTTTTAGTGAGAGGGGAAGGGATGGAGAGAGAGGTGGAGAGAAGCATCACTGTGTGGTTGCCTCTCACATGCTCCCAACTGGAGGCCTGGCCCACAACCCAGGCCTGTGCCCTGACTGGGAATCGAACCAGCGACCCTTTGGTTCACAGGCTGGCACTCAATCTACTGAGCCGCACCCGGCAGGGCTACTTTCTAGTTTTGTGGGGCCAAGAAAGGCAGACCAACTCTATCTCCCTGATTCCGGCTGCATCCCCATGGGTAGCGGAGCCTCTTCGTCTGCAACAGCCCAGGTGGGGACCTGCACTTTCCCTCTCCTGTTCCGTGTTGGCACGGCGCGGCCCTGCTGAGCTCTGCTGGGTCCCCACGCCGTGTCTGCTCTCCCAGGCGGCAGGGACGGTGCCTGTGGGTATAAGACCATTTCTGAGGCAGAAGGAAGAGCAGGAAGTCGAGCGGATCCGTGCAAGCACTTTGACGCTTCTGCTCAGAGGTGGCGCGTCACGACCAACGTTCTTCTGGCTGAAGCCAAGCACGCGGCTACGACAGGACGGCGCTTCCCGAGGGAGGCGAGTGCGCAGTGTAAACACTAGTAGGAGTGACTGCCTGGTCTCTATAGGCTGGGGGTGGGGGGAGCTTTCCCAAAGGAAGACCGGGGTGCAGTTAGCTAGAAGAATAGCAAAGATCAGCCACCCTCCTTTGATATATTACAGTCCTTCATCCAACGCTTGGCATTTCTCTGCTGTGCAAGGTACCACCCAGCCTGCCTCCCCAGTGACGGGCAACTCGTAACGTGCAGAGGGAACCTCTTCCCTACGTGCATAGCTCTGCCATCCCTCTAGAAGAAATAATGACAAGGCATCCTTTCGCTCAAGCCTCTACGACATGCTCACATAAGAGGTGGGGTGTGGGGGGAGAAAGAAGAAAACAGAAAGGTTGTGCTACTCGTTTTGGGGGTCGGCTTCACTGCAAAAGACAGGAAGGAAGGAAAAAAGAAAAGAAAGAAAGAAAGAAAGAAAGAAAGAAAGAAAGAAAGAAAGAAAGAAAGAAAGAAAGAGAAAGAAAGAAAGAAGAAAAATAAGGAAGGAAGGAAGGGAGGAAGAAGAAGAGCAAAGGAGGAGGAAATCGAGCCAATAGCCGCTCCCTCGGAGCTCTTCATCCTAATGTACGCAAAGCAGTGGGGATGCCCTGCCCCTCCCTCCCCGCCGCGTCATTGTCTTGGAGATGAGCGACGGATCCGTGGTCCTGAGCAAAGGCCAGGTCCCAGGTCAGGGCGGCGGGCAGCGTCCTTGATCAATGGCGAACACCCCTTTCTTCTCTCCCCGATGCGGCTTCGGAGGGATTAGTTACTTGCGCTCGCTTTCCGTTTACCAGCCACAACCAGAGCTGTTAACGGGCCAACGCGCTGGCACGATGCTCCCAATTATCTTCTGAAAATGTACTTGTGTGATTGGAGCTTTTAATTGCAGCTTAAATCAAATGCTCACGAACCGTGTCCCTATCGAGGGAATAAGACCAGCTAATGAAATAATGAGAGCTCTATCATCTAGAGGTAAGGGGACACCAGAAAGACCATTGTTCCGTTTTCATTTTTCCTCCCTCTTTTCAACAATTGCCTTTGAAGACACGGAGGTTGTAAACCCCGCCGCCCGGCAGGGAGGTCACAAAAAATCAGCCCATTCCGGCCTGAGAATGAAGGGAACGTGAGCCTGTTTTGTTTCCCGGGGTTCACCCAGTCTTTGTCTGCGTGGGCGTGTTTGGGTGCCAAGGCTTATGCTCCCATTACTTCTGGTCAAACAGCGGTGGCGTTGGAATCCACGTTGGCCCAAGGGGCGCCCCTCCCTGGCCTCCTTCACCCTCTGCTCAGACGAGGAGCCACGACGCAGGGTCACGCGGGCAGGAGTCTGCTGCTTGGTTCACTTATGTAGGATGTGGCTCCGGCCTGGAGCCCCGAGCCCCGGGCCCCTCTCACTGCTACCTCCCGGTGCTTAATTCAGATGACTGCTCTCTCATGAAGAACCAGTTTGCCCGTTATCCCTGAAATGGTTGATTAGTGCCTTTTACCCAAGACACAGTGCCATGGGCTACGGATGTCCCTTTCGTTCCCTCTGAAGGTGGCGGGGGCGGGGCCGAGGGCCACGGATGCTCCCAAACATGTTCAGAGGCGAGGGCATCTTTCTTTTTAGAAGCCTCAGACCTTTGGATTGGCATCCGGACCATATAGGTTAAAAACAGCAACAGCGAAGTCCGTAATAGCTCCCATTTGTCTGGTGAAGTGGCTGTCTTTCTAGCTGCAGTTTAGAATCACCCAGGGAGTCTTAAGAAATCCTGATGCCCAGGCCCCCACCCCCAGGGTTGCCAGTTGCGTGGGTCTGTGTTGGGACTCAGACACCCGTATTTTTCAAAGTTCCCTGGGTGATTCCAGTGAGCACCCAGGGGGGAGCACCACCAATTTCATGTCTCCATGGACCATGCCTCCAAAGAGATGTGTACCTACCTGAACTTGAAAGAGGTCACTGTCATTATTCCCATTCCGCAGGCAGGGAAGTGATGCCGGGAAGGATTTAGGAGCTCACCCAGGTTCACGCAGCTCCTAGGGGGTCACGGCAGGCTGTGAGGACGCGGCACGCCTGACCGCCGCAGGGTTCAGGCACAGGGTGCTTCGATTGTTTGAGCTTTAAAGGCCAAGGGGGTAGAGACAGCTGGACGTCGATAGAAGAAGCATGTACTGCATTGGGGGCAGTGTCTTCCTCTCCCGGAGCGAGGTGTGAGGGCCTCTGTGGGGAGACACAGACTATGCCTCTGGCTCAGCGGAAAGCAAGGGGCTTGACCTTCCCACCAGGAGGACCTGCTTCCCCAGGAATCAGAGAGAAGCCCGCAGAGAAGGCCGCTGGCCGCCTTGTGCCATCTCAGTTCCCCTATCTCTCTGTGTAGGAGACCTGGTCCCTGCCAGAGAGATGGCGCTTTTCTTCCTCTGCCCCGCGAGGGAGAAGCCTTCCCTCCCTGCCCTTCCATTCCAAAGGGGGGGGGGGCGGGAGAGGATGCCAGCCGGGGGAGCGGGAAGGTGGACGGGTGGCCCGGGAGGGGCTTGGGACCAAAAATGAGCAGAGGAGGACACCAAGGGACATTTCAGGCTGGCATTGTGTGCAGGCGTGTGGCACTGGGAATTGGAATTGTTCTGAAAGCCAGCTGTGGAGTCTGGCCACCAAGTCTGGCCACCGAGGAGACTGGCCACAGGAGCGTCGCCCGGCTGTGTTCAGAGGCAGCCCTGACCCCGGCCCTGGCTGAGACCTGGAGGTTGGTCTTATCATGTGCTCGGTGTTCCTGCTGGGTGAAATCGTGCCAATGTGTTTTAGGGATCCTGAGCTACGAATGTGGGGGGCAGGGAGTGACCGTAAGACAGACAGCCAGTCTCTCTGCTGTATTTTTGTTTCATATGCCAAGGATGACCTCTTGGGGGGAGACCAGCAGTTCTAGAACCTTCTATCAGTTTCCATTACCGTGCCAGGCACAGGACAGGAGCTCAGTCAGTGTATTTAACTGAATGGGTAAACCAAGCGCAAGAACACTGGGGGAAGTCACAGGATCGGCAGCGCAGGGCTCTGGGCACCGGAGGCCATGAGAAGCCATTCCTCCTAAGAGTTCCCAAGTGTCGTGGAGTCATGGTCAAGGTGGGATCCTGGGCTGACCAGCAAGGTCCAGCTCTGATCTTCCATCATTTCCCACATTCACTTGTAAGCGAGGTGGATTCGTGCGGTGGATCCGTGCAGCCAGGAGGTAAATAATACCTCCCTCGAGTGTTCTGGGAAGGCTGAAGGAGGCCGCGCCTGCCGGTTGGTTACCACAGAGCCCAGCGAAGGCGCCGAGTGGAACAAGCGCTGCATGAATCACAGGCAATAATTACCATCAAGAAGCCAAGTGCGGGGTGCCCTGCTGGCCCTGCAAAGGAGCCATCGCTCAGCTACAGTCTTCCGACGGGCTGGCTGTGTTCTCCCGAGGCCGTGTGCTCCCATTTATCGTCCCTTTTCTTACTCAGCTGGCTCCGTTGGGTCAGTCTGTGGCAAACTCTGTGCCAGGGTCCTGGATGCGCCCGCTGCCCACACTCCCAGTGCCTCCTGCAGAGAGGATGCACTGCTCTCCCCAGGGTCCTCCCTTGCAGGCCTTTCCACCTCCTCTCTGGCCGTGGCAAGAGCTGGCCTTCCTGTCACACAATCTGTGATGGCAGTAACGTGACCCACCGTGACAGGTAGCATCCCCAGTGGGGGAGAGGGGTGGAGGCAGATTTCACGGCGGGCGCACTGGGTGCGCGCCCTGGGCCCCGACTTCTAAAGGACCCCGCAAGACCCCAACTTTACACTTTTTCCTAATGACACCAAGTTTGGTTACATACATGCAATTTTAATTACATACAAGCTGTAAACTTGCGGGGCCCTTCAAAGTTGCCATCTATGTAAGGGAGCGAAATGAGCTCCTGGCTCCGTGAGCGGCATGTCCCGGTCTCTGAAGGGTCTGGCTTGGGGGGGGGGGTGTGTGTGTGGGGTGAGCTCAGTGCGCGGGGGGCGGTCTGTGTGTTTAGACAGGTTCAGTGTCTTCTCAGCTTCAGCGCGCCGTTTCTGGGGTGTCCGTGTGCCATTTCTGGGGTGTCCGTGTGCCATTTCTGGGGTGTCTGTATGCCATTTCTGGGGTGTCCGTGTGCCATTTCTGGGGTGTCTGTATGCCATTTCTGGGTTGTCCGTATGCCATTTCTGGGGAGTCCGTATGCCATTTCTGGGGTGTCCGTATGTCATTTCTGGGGAGTCCGTATGCCATTTCTGGGGCGTCCGCACCTTAGCCAATTTCCAATGCAAACAGATCGGATCTGTCACTGAAGTTGAAGGCGGCCTGCATCTGAGCTTTGCCAGGTCCTCAGACATGAGCCGAAGGAGCCCACACCTTCTCATGGTGTCTGTTTTAAGCCTTGTTACACTGGTCTTGGACACCGATATTGTCTCCACCTGGGGTCTTTTAACTGAGTCAGTGTCCCTTACCTAACCTCCCCGGAGAGAACGCTGTGGCCTTGAAAATGCAGGGAGTCACGGCGTCCAAAGTATAAGTGACAAGGTTAATTCCCACAGGTCTGGGCCTGGGATTTTAGAAGCAGACCCAGGGGCGGCTCAGCATTGGCAGCAGAGGCGTTGGGAGCTAGAGGTGGGTGTCCTCTCGGCAGTAGAGGGAGAGGATGGGTGCTTTGGTGACTGGGTCATTGGAAAATGCAGGCGTGGCACCCATCTTTCCACTGTGGGGATTCAGTTTGTGACTTAGTGACAAAGCCGTGGCACAGGGACAAATGGAGAAAAGCCATAGGGATTGGCTCTGTCCTCTCTGTCCCTACCTGTCTACAAATCGGGACACAGGGGAGCCCCCCACTGGTGTCCTGGCCTGCTCCCAGTGTGCTCACCAGGGCCCCCCCACCAGGGCAGCGCCCAGACCCCAAAACTGCCCCTTTGTCCTCCTTTTGCCCAAAGTCTCATCACGGCTGCTGTAAAGGACCGAAGGGACCCCAGCCCAGCTCTGCCACGTATCCCTGTCACTCCAGTGGGTCATCTCTCCTTTCTGGACCTCACTGTTTCTGCAGGGATGGTGGGGAGACTGAGGCACTGAAGAGGAATCCGAGACGGTCTGAGGCTCCACAGTGGAGCTAGAAGGCAAACTTGGAGACCGAGGCCAGACCCCAGGGCCCGCCCCAAGGAGGAGAAGACCGGCAGCGCGAACCGCAGTCCCCAGGCTGTGTATGAGCCCAGTCTCGCCTGCCCCCGAAAGAGTGGTGGCGGCGGCCGTCTCTCCCCAGGATGAGTGGGTGCTCAGGGCCGAGTCTGTGTTTCGTCCATTTCTGGGCGTAGAACACAGGGGGCCCCGGGCAGGTGCTTGTTGAGGGCTGTTCGGGAGAGGGAGGGAGTGAATGAGGGAGTGAGGTTGTTCATTTTCTAAATGCCTATGGCCCTCACAGGACAGTCCGGGTCCCAGGAAGCTTAGAAACTCCTGAGACACAATGACCCAGCCTGGGGGCCTCCTGGTCTGGGCTCAGGTTTGTCCCTGCCACACTGAGGCCACATGACAGTTTTAACTGCGAGTCTGTGGGCGTCAGGGGCCTGGGCCCAGAGGGCAGCGCGTGAGCCGGGCAGAGTCACCCAGTCCTGCGCCCATAGGAGGAGGGAAGGGGGTCGTCTGGCTAATCAGAATGCCAAGGCCATCTTCAAACTGCCTGAAAGGGGGTTAACAGGCCGACGTTTGGATGGTGGCATCTGCTTCAGCTTGTCCCTCAGGAATCAGGGATTAGACATCTGAGGTTTCCGGGCGACAGTTCAAGGTCAGAAGGAAGGGTGCCCTGGTCTGACGCCTGATAGGGTGTCTCCTTGGTGACCGTGGGGTGCTAGGCAGATGGCCTGTGACCCTGCCATCTGAGCTCCTCAAGTCAAACTGAGGGACCTGGGAGGGCAGAGTCTTGGCCGGGTCATCTGTGTCCCTGGTGCCTGGGGCTGGACCGAGTCAGCGCTGAATGGGGAAATAAACCAGCAATGAATACACGCGGGGACGTGGGGGGTGAGGCACACGTGTCCTGAAAAGGGCTGCAAGCTGGAGGACCCCGAGCCGATCCCTCCCTCCCCTTCCTCTTACCCAGCCGCGGGGTCACAGACCAGAACTCACGGGCCCCAGGCCCCACATGGGCTTTGTTTGGCCAGTGTCAGCGGAGAGGAAGGAAAGTTCTGTCTGACTTTTACCCAACCGGCCCCTTGGCTCAAAGGAAAACTCATGGCTGCCTCTCAGGGAAATGTTACCAGAAGAAAGAAGCAAGCTGGGAGCTGGGAGCCCCCCATTGCCTTCACTCCCAGACATGCCCAGGAGGCCTGGCCGCGGGCTGGTCTGGGGGTGGACCGTCTCTGCTCAGCCAGGATTCCTCCGCCTTTGGGGACTGGATTTGACAGACCTTGGGGAATGGCACCGCACTTGCTTCTGGGGCTCCTCATGACCTCTGGGGTCCAGGCCGCTCTCAGAGTCAAACCCTGCGGAGCCTGAGGCTGGGCTGCGCTGGCCATGGTGCTGAATGATTCACACTCATTTGTTAGCCTTCGGTTCAGCAGAAATATGACAACGCTATCTCAGCTAATGAAATCACCCACGTTTTCTGCTGCTCACAGCAGGCTGTCGGGGCCGCCACCCTGCCCCCAGCTTCACAATGCTGACTGAGTTACACGTTTAGGGGAGGGGGCTCACTCCAGCGCTATCGATCGCTGTGTAGTACATAGATTCGGGTCACCCGAGGACCTTTTTATCAGCGGGTCAGCAACTGTTCCTGCTCGGCCAGTGGAAGAGCAAGCAGCCCTTGCAAAACAAGGAGCTGTCCTTTCAAAGGGGGGCTTTGGGGGGCCCTGGGAGGGCAGGCAGTCCTGTCCCAGTGTGGGAAACCCTCGCGGTGCTCCCTGCTCCTCTGCCTCCATCCGCCTGTCGCTGAATCTTCCCGCTGGGCGCTGTGCCCTTTAATAGCGCCCCAGACACCACGAGATGCGTCTGAGCGCTTTCAGAAGAGAAGGGACCCCACCTGGGGTGTTGCTGTGGTCCTTGTCGTTTTAGTCCTTCTCTTCTGTCCCTTTACTCTCTCTGGACGACCCTTTAATGTAAAAGCAAAAACAAAAACAAAAAAAAACGAAAAACACACCCAGAATCCAGACAACCAGAAACGAGAAGCACCACCAGTCACCCGGGAGCTCCAGGACCCTGGATCAAGCAGAGCAGATGTTTGCCACTGGGCAGCAACGGGCACTCAGCCACCTTGCATGGCATCAGTGGGACCCGGCCACCTCTTTCCTGATTGAGAGTATCAGGTTTGGTTGGCCATGTTTAAAAGTTAGGGATATCACTTAAAAAGTGTAGAGGTGTGGGTCCTCCTAAACCACCAGGAGGCCTGGCTGTGCAAACCCACAGAGGAACACTCGCCCGGTGGTGAAGCCTGAGGGTCTGTTTGTTTTATGTTTCCCCAGTTCTCTGAACATCGGTGTCGTATACAACCTTGTAAGACTGGTTAACCAGCACGCACCGGTCCCCCATGTCCACAGGGAGGCAGAAGAACGGGGCGGGTTTTGCCATAAATGGAAGTGGAATCCATGATACTTGTGGTTGTCTTCAAAGCGTTACTTCCTTTTGCAATGGTAAAAGCTTGTTAACCACTGTTCACAGATCTTTGATTACTCTGATGTTAAGCCCTTATAGGAGTTCCCTACCCAAAGAGTCAACGCATTTCTCAGACTGCAGTCGAGGGGCCTGGATCAGTGTTTTGGGTTGGGGAGTGTATTGGTATACACACACTACTATTTCTATATGATGTACACTGGTATACTCATATATACACGGCATACATTTATGTAACATATATGAGAGAGGGTAAGGAATTGGCTCACATGATTATGGAGGCTGAAGCTCCCAGGACCAGCTGGTCTGCTCCCTGAAAGCTTCAGGTTCGGGAAGCCGGTATCCAAGCCTGAAGGCCTGGGAACCAGGGGAGCTGACATGTCAGTCCCAGGCCAAGTGCAGGAGGCTGGGACCCCAG
This sequence comes from Furipterus horrens, assembly GCF_987537825.1. Classification (NCBI taxonomy): domain Eukaryota; kingdom Metazoa; phylum Chordata; class Mammalia; order Chiroptera; family Furipteridae; genus Furipterus; species Furipterus horrens. The sequence continues at coordinate 2,596,335 of NW_028327183.1, forward strand.
CAGGCAGGCAGAGGCTGAAGCCGCTCTTCCTGCCCCTCTTTGTCCTCTTCAGGCCCCAAACAGATTGGAGGAGGCCAGTCCACATGGAGGCGGGGAGGCTGCGTGCAATCTGCTTCCCTCAATCCACCAATTCAAATGCTAATCCCACCTGCAAACACTCCCACAGACACATCTAGAATGATGTTGAACCGACTGTCTGGGAGTCTCATATCCAGGTCAAGCTGACACATAAGATTCACCCTCGGAGGGGCTAAGGTTAACCTGGGGGCAGATGTGGCTGGAACAGGCATGCACCTCTGAAAGGCTGCTGTGGGCCAGTGCTGGGGTCTTTGCCCCGTGTATTACTCAGTAATACTCAGTAATACTCGGTAATTGTCGGCTATTGGGTCCAGAGTTTGCGTTATGCTTGGTGTTCATTCACACTGAGTTCAAAGATGTCCTTAATTCTGCTTTGCATCCTCTAAACAAGTCCTTATTCCTTTGTCCCCAGACTCCCTGTCCCTCAGGCTCCCGTACGTGGGCCCCTTGCTGGGGATTCCTTTGAGGAGCTGGTTGGAGCTGCATCGGGTCCCTGGCTGCGGTCAGGCTGAGCAGTTGGTGTGACCTGAGACCAGGCTTGTGGGTTCCAGTCTCTGCTCCCACCTCCTGGAATATGGAGATAAAAATATATATGCAAAATACACGACCACAGATACACAGAACGTCACCACTAAAGACTCAGGACTGGATCTTTGGCTCCCAACACTCAGCGCCCGGGCCATGGCTCCAGCAAACAGCTGGGTGCGCAGAGACCAGGGGACGACGGCCGCCCCAAAAGCTGGGGAGAGAACCCACAGCTCCTGGAGGGATCTCCTCGGAGACCATCTGGGCCAGCCTCTGCCTCCAGAGAGACCAACCCTGACCCTGCATCAGGATGATGGAGACCTTGGACCCCTGCCTCCTTCCCGGGTGCCCCCCGCCAGCTCACGGGAGGGGATCACACAGTGTTCTGACAGCAAAGGACTGTGTTTGCCTCCGGCTGTCAGCCACGATGGCCTGTCCCCTCGGAAGCCCTTCTCCAGCCATCCCCCTCCCTGGCAAATGTCTACCAGTTGCCCGTGGTCAGCTCCTCAGGGCTCCTCTGGCTTTTATTTTCTCCCCACGAACATTATCTGCTTGTCCAATTCATCCCAAAATAGCCTGGCTCCGCTATCCCATAATACTCCTATCCTGTGTCACTCAAAACGGGGGACCCGGTAGGGGCTCTGAGCTCTTCATCCTGTCCTTTCTTTTCTTGAATAAGACACTCCGGGCTCCAGCCAATGCCGTTCCTCCCGATTCGTGAGCTGGCTGCTGCGGCAGCATCCCCAAATCTCCCCCGGAGCTGTCAGCACAGAGAGAGGAGGACAGCCCAGCTGGGTCCTCCGAGAGGGGACGGTGAGACCGCCCGCTTTATCCCCGACCCTGTCCCCTGGGGTGCCGGCCGCTTGACCTCCAGGACAAAGCAGGGGCCAGTATGCGGTTTTTGCTGCGAGGGACCTAGACGCCAGAGACAGTGTCTCCAAACATGCCTGTCCCACTGTCCTGGTGACAGGTGGAGACCCCAGCCATGGAAGATGGGGGGCGAGGGGCCTCATAGCTCCCCCAGGAAGCAGCGACTGTGCCGCCGGCCTTGCTGCGGACTCTCCGCTGCAGGAGGGAGGTGCCTCGTTTCCAGCCCTGCTCCCCAGGGTCGCGCCGGCTAATTTTAGCTGCCTCTGTGCCCCTGACGGGACCACACATTTTTCCTGCTTAGCCACGTCCAAGGCTCTCTTCTCTCACCGCCCAGCACCTGCCCATGCACAATTGAGACATGTGCTTATGACAGTGTGCTCCCATGAAGACAGATCACTCTGTCACCAAGGTCAAAGCTCCCGCTGGCCGGGCTCCTCGGCAAACGATTCATTAAACGGGGCAGCGGGCAGCGGGCAGTGAGCTCTCAGGGCCCCAGCCAGTAACAGGCCGGACCCTGTCGGGGGATTCTTGTGCCTCCTCCCTCTGTCTGTCCGGCCGCCCCTGCTGTGCCCCCAACGCAGAGGGATGACTGGGGACGATATTGGAAATTAGGACAGGGACCCAGAAGGCAAACCAAATCCTCCTGCAGACACTGGGGAATGTCCCGGTCACTTTTCAAGGCAAGTGCCACGGCCCCTTGTGAGGTTTAAAGATGCAGAGCGGCGGCGACGTGGCCCGTGGGACCTGTCCCCGCTCAGCTGCCAGGCCTGCCGCTGCGGGGACTGTCCGCGGCCCCGCCTCCGCCGCCCACAGCACCGCGAGGCGTTTGGTTCACTTGTCTGTTGGCTGTTGGTTCAGTTCCTACCGGCAGCCCCGCCCTGGGCACGTGTGCCTGTCCTCACGGAGCTGACCGTCTGGCAGAAAGTGTCCCTCTGTAGACGGGTGAATGAAGGGAATCCGTTGGGAAAGTGTCACGGAGGCGACCCTGACAGGCGGCCTCTAAATGGCCCCCGATGATCCTGCCACCAGGCAGTCAGGGGCTGCAACGCTCCCCCCGCCCGTGTGGCCTGGTCCTAGTGACTTCCCTCTAAAGAATGAAAAGTACTGGGGTGTCACCTCGAAGATTATAAAGGAACCGTGACCTCTGTTACGCTTGTCCCCGATCTCTGTCTCTCTCTGAGCCCTAACTCTGATGGAAGCCACCCGCCACGTCACAGAGCGCTGCGAGAGGTCACACGACAGGGGACCCACGAGGGCAGCCTGCAGCCAGCAAGGACCCGAGTCCTGCTGCAATCTTGTGGGTGAGCCTGGAGGTGGCCCCTCCTGCAGCTGAGCCTCCAGGGGAGAGCGGCCTCAGTCCTCACCCTGATTTCAGCTGTGAGACGCTCTGAACGAGGGGACCCCGCGAAGCACGGCCGTCTGTGACCCACAGAAGCTGTATCATCGCTAGCGTTGTTTTAGCCACTAAGCTTTGGGGTGATGTTTTACCCAGGATCCTATCAACTGGAGCGTTCCAGCAGAGACACAGAGGGAGTCCCTCTACAGCAGGGGGGCCAGGAAAGGCCTCTCTGAGGACCTCCCCTTGAGGGCGGGGACCTCCCATTGAGGGCGGGGACCTGCCCTTGAAGTTAAGGACCAGCCAGACGAAAATCTGGGAGAAGCACATTCAAGGCAAAGGGAAAAGCATGCTCAGAGGCTCTCAGAACAGGGTTTGGAATTTGTTCAGAGTTGTGCCGGGCATGGGGAGCCCACGAGGGACGCAACAACCCCGTCTCTACTTTTGAAAAATGTGAGAAAATAACCCACACTTCTAGGCCCATCACCCCGAGTTTTTATACTGCTCCTCTCCTTTGTGCCTCACCGGGGCTGTGTGAGGAGGTGGGATGGTATTACCACCATTTTTCATGCGAGGAGAGTCCTTGACTTGTCCGAAGCCAACACAGTCAGTATTTGGACCCATCTGTTTGGTTCCATGAGCCCACACCGTAGTGTGTCACTGGTGAGAGCTAGGGTGTGGCCACGGGGGGGGGGGAGTGGAGAAAGGATAGGTCACTGCAGCTGCGTGCAGTCAGAGGAGGCTTCCTGGAGGAGTCGGAATTTTCCTTGGGTTGAGGAGTCAGAACTGGTCACGTACTTGCCCTTTGTTTGACCTCCCATCCCTCTTAATGAAACAGGGAATGGGTTTCCCCTGCCAGCCCTCACCTCTGCCTGGGGACGGGGAGACACATCTTTTATTCCTCAGGAGTATCTAGACCATGGCAGGAGACCCACATGGCTCAGAGAATTTAATCATCAACAGGCAGCTTTGACTAAGAGCAGAGATAAACTTGACGCGGAGTCCTCTCTGTGGGTAAATAGAATTAGCCTGGCTAGGACACCTCCAGCCCTCCCCAAGCTCCCTTGCGCGGGTGCCCGAAGGAACCTGCTGGCTTTCGGTGGCTCTCAAAACCAAGGACCTTTGCTGGGCTCCAGTAATTTGATTTATCTCAGAAACAAGGCTGGGTTTGCAATTTCAATATGCAGAGATTAATTGACATGCAGGGCTAATGAAGCCACTGAAACACCCCGAATGGATGATTACATGAAAAAGAACAGACCCATTTGGAGAAATACGTGCTCTCAGGTTGGACAATATTTGCAAACTTAACTGCCACATGGAAATACCTCTTCGAGTGGCTAATAAATTTAACCAATTGACCTTTGCCGGGATGGTCTTTAGTTCCTGGAGTCCCGCCGTGGGCACCAGGCACGCTCCGGTCTCGGCCATTTCAAACTCCAAGTCAGAAAAGGCTGTGTTCCGGGCTCGTTTCCGCACTTGGCACAAGCTGAGTCCATGGCAGGCATCACAATGCTTCTGGGGAAGTGGCCAGAGTGTCTACAGCTTTTTCTCATTTATTTTTATTGTAAGAATTTTGCCAGATGACACTTCTGAAGGGCATTATTATTATTTACCCCCCTTCCTTTTAAAGCTACGTAACAGCCATAGAAGTAGAGTATCTAGCCCAGTCACACAGTTGGCAAGGGGGAGAGTTGGCCTTGAATTCAAGGTCACTGCTCTCAATTCTGTAAACTCTGCAGAAGGTACAGTATTTACGCAGCACAGGGAAGGGTGGGTGCTACCGAGATGCGAGGAAGGGAACTTACTGCAGAATTCCACGGGAACCCCTTCCCCATGGTGGGGGCCTGTTCTGCACGGAACTGAGGACCTGGGCGTGGGCTGGCTGGGATACACTGGGGTCCCTTTTTTCCGGGGCCTGCCGGAGCCCTGGCACCCAGCCCAGCCAAGCCCACTTTCAACACAAGCCTGGAATAGCCTGTCAAAGTGGCAGCTTCTAATTAGCATCCCTGTTCCCTGGAATTCACATATTTTATCTGAGGCTTCCAGGCTGGTTACCTTTCCCAGTGTTCTAAGAACAACGACTCAGCAGAAAACGCCCTGCACTGAATCATCCAGACCACAGTTCCTTCGCACCCAGGGAGGAGGCAGCATTCCCATGTCTGGCAAGGGTTCCTGTTCCCTTCCCCCACGGCCCCGCTCCTGGGCCCTTCGTCTGCGTCACGAGCCCGCCGTGTGCATCCGTGTTCACAGCCTGCGCAGGTCACTCCCGGAATGTGGGCTGTTGGCGTGTAGGTAGGTCCCCAGCCCAGAGCAAGACGTAAATTTTCCGGAGTCAGGGCGGCCGTTACCTGCACAGAGCTTCACGGCAAAGGCAGGCTGCCCACTCCTCACTCGCCCACCCGGCTCTTCCCAGTGGATTCCAGCTTCCTCTCTCCGTGGGACTCTGGGGTCTTGATGAGTCCCCCTAGACTCCTTTCCTAAACCCCAAGTCCTACTGATTCTTCCTCCGCTTTACACTCGGGCCTTATTGCCGTTGCCCGGTCTATGCTGCTGTGTCTCTTACCTACATCACGACATCGCCCTCCTCAGCGGTGTCCTTGCCTTGGAGTTTCCTCCCCTTTGGGCCACCCGCTCCACACCTGTTTGGATGGCCGACCGGAAAAGCCCAGCCTGGGGCTGCCGATGATGTGGGCATGGGAGCTCTCCTACGGTGCTGGGGAGGAAGCAAGTGGCACTGCCCTTCCGGAAGACAGTTGTGGGGGGTCAACATACAAAGAGATGCCCTTAAGGGCACCTATTCTAGGTGGGGAAGGCATGATAGGACTTTAAGCAGAATGAGTAAGTGCTTGAAAATGTTAGAAGGTGACAAGAGCTATGGAGAAAGAGAAAACAAGGGAGGAGGCAAAGAGAACGCCATGGGAGGGGTTTCGCAGTCCTGCGTAGTGTGGTCGGGGGACCTCAGAGAGACCTGAAGGGAGGTAATGCACACAAAGACACACTCCGTTCAGCACCGTGCCGACACAGCGTAGGGCCCCAGTGAGGCAATAAACCAGTTAACCATATGGTGACGATGATGACGATGATGATGGTGGTGGTGGTGGTGGTGGTGGTGGTGGTGGTGGTGATGGTGATGGTGGTGATGGTGATGGTGGTGATGGTGGTGGTGATGGTGGTGATGGTGGTGGTGATGGTGGTGATGGTGATGGTGGTGATGGTGGTGATGGTGATGGTGATGATGGTGATGGTGGTGATGGTGATGGTGATGATGGTGATGGTGTTGATGGTGGTGATGGTGATGGTGGTGATGGTGGTGATGGTGGTGATGATGGTGGTGATGGTGATGGTGGTGATGGTGATGATGGTGATGGTGGTGATGGTGTTGATGATGGTGATGATGGTGGTGGTGATGGTGATGGTGATGATGGTGATGGTGGTGATGGTGATGGTGATGGTGGTGATGGTGGTGGTGGTGATGGTGGTGATGGTAATGGTGATGATGGTGATGGTGGTGATGGTGGTGGTGGTGGTGGTGATGGTGGTGATGATGGTGATGGTGGTGATGGTGGTGATGATGGTGGTGATGGTGATGGTGGTGATGGTGATGATGGTGATGGTGGTGATGGTGTTGATGATGGTGATGGTGGTGGTGGTGGTATGATGGTGGTGATGGTGGTGGTGATGGTGGTGATGGTGATGGTGGTGAGGGTGGTGATGGTGTTGATGGTGGTGTTGATGGTGGTGATGATGGTGGTGATGGTGTTGATGATGGTGATGGTGGTGATGGTGGTGATGATGGTGGTGATGGTGGTGGTGGTGGTGTGATGGTGGTAGTGGTGCTGATGGTGGTGATGGAGGTGATGATGATGAACATGGCAGTGGAGAAGATAAGGAAAAGGTCAAAAAGAAGAAGGGGGAGGAGTCAGTAATGGGAAGCCCTTTGCAGGAACCCTTTTCTGACCTGCCCCTCTCTGGAAAGTCCTCTCTCTCTCTCTCTCTCTCTCTCTCTCTCTCCTCCCCTATTAGCACCTCTTCCGGTCATCAAGCCGGCAGAGTCTCAGGCAGCCATTTCCTGCGCCAGGAGAGGCGCACAAATGGTGGCCAATTGTTCCAGAAATTCATCTTCCAAAAATTGCTTTCCATCTATTTTGCTCCAATTCTGTTTTATTTATTACCTAGCGGTGAGCAGATGGAGCCATTTTTCCTCAGGCTGCTCAGAAGAGATGCATTGTTGTTGGGGAGCAGGTTGGAGGGCTGATTTATGGCTGGGCGGCCCCGTAGTCCACCCACCGCTGCAGCTGGAAGGACGGGCTGCCGTCTGGGGGCGGCTGTGACGGGGGCAGACACGAGACCTTGTCACAGACTCCTCACCCTCTCCCGTCTCAAGCCCACCGGGGAGTCTCTCCCACCAGGCCTGTAACCCAGGTCTCACTCCGGTGATCAGGAGGGAGAGAAAACATTTCTGGAGACAAAGGCAATTTCCTGCTGCCCGAGGAGACCCTGGACCACGTCCTTAATCACGGGAGTCTTCGGAGAGCGGCTCGGCCGAGACATTTAGAAGTTATTATCGAAGCTAATTTCTTCTTTGACATTTTCTATCGAGTTTGCAATCCCCTCATTCAAACTTGAAAAGATTAGGACCCCGTAATGTGGCGAATAAACCCACATTATAAGCACAAATTGGACCAAATCTTTATCTTCTCTGCTTCCTTGCTGGGGGTCTACGGGCAAATGGCCAAACTTCTCAGTTTCCACATCTGTAAAGTGGGGTGGCCCCCTGTGTCCGCTGCAGGATCGCAGGGACGAATAAATGGCATGAGGTGTGTGGCCCGCTCAGCTGTGCACTGGGCGTGTCATGAATCTGCAAGGAACGCTGCTGCCTCGCAGTGTTGTTTAGAAGCACTGTTTCCTTTCAGGGGGTAACCCCCTCTGTTAATTTGGAATCCACAGGCCCGCCGCGTGTGTACCCACGTGACTTCAGACAGGTACTGTTCTCAAACTGGTCCTCGTATTTCAGAACTACGGCATGGCACGTGGGCAGTAGCCACGACCCAGGGCTTGTGAGAGAAATGAAGCTGTCCGTGGAGGAGTTTCTTGGGAAAGCTGATCTCTGCATGAAGGCGGGGTGCTGCCGTGGCTTTACGAGTGAGGTCTGTACTTGCTTTCGAGGTGGATCTGTTGCAGAATAGAGACACGTGTGGGCCTCCTGCAGCCCTCTGCCCGACTTCACACAGGCCCCGTTGTCCCCCCCTCCAGGGGCCTGGTGACTTAGGTGACAGGTGAGTCTCCTGCCCTGCCTGGGGAGTCTCTGGCTCTCCTTGGCCAGATGACTGTAGTATATTTTGGAGGCAGAGAGCTAGCAGGTTCTGTATCTTCAGTGTTTGCACTGTGCCTTGAGCTCCCAGGACAGGAGGCAAAGGTCATGGTGGGGGTGGAGCTACAGTGGGAAGCTCACTCCTATTGGCCCCTCAAAGGTGTCCCTTTCTCCTGCCATCTTCCCATGATAATGCGTCACACCAGCAGGGAGCTAGGTCATGAAGTTTGGCTCATAATCTCCCTGTGGAAGCCCCTCTCCCTGAATTAGTCTTTTCCGGTGACGTTAGGTAACTCCAAGACACAGAGGACACTGTGGACCGATCCAATCTCCTTAGATTCTTCCGGGAGGAGAGGCAGAAGTGGGCCCACTGCAGGCTGAAGAAGGCCTGGGTGTGGGGTCTGTGGCCCCGTGCGTGTGAGTCCTGTGTGCCCAGCAGAGGAAGGGCCTGAAGGGCAGAGGGCAGCTCAGCCCCCGCTGGATGCGAAGTGCCAGCTTTGTAAGGACCGATGTGCTACAGGGACGAGTCTTGAGTCAGGCATCCAATCAGCACTGTCCGGGCAGCTGGGCTGGCCAGGGCGGGGGTGGGGGGTTGTGGAAGGAAGGCGCTGGGTGGCCCCAGGGACCCAGCTCCAGCCCTGCCCCAGGAGCAGAGCCGGAGCCCTGCAGAGAGACTGCAGGTCCTCAGAAAACCCCGGGCTCCCCTCTTTACTGCCCAACCCCCCAGCAGAACCAGGTCCAGTTGTCACCAGGAATGGCCAGTGACTTCTACGCTTTGTCCTCTTCTGTGGCATTTTCTGGAAGTGGGGATCTGGCCCAAATCTCTGGCAGCGACCAGGGCACACCTGAGCCTCCCGTCATGACAGCTGGCTGACCAACCTGTGCCAGGCGGGTGGGTTCTATCACCTGTCCCCAAGGAGTGGCTTTGCTGAGTCACATATGCCCCAACTGTCCCCGGGAGCCATGCCTCTCTCCGCTTCACCCCAGACCAGCGCAAAGATTTTCTCCTCTCAGACAACCCCTCTTGCTCCCACGGACGTCGGGGATTATTTTTGTAGGTAAGTATTTTGCGAAATGTCCCCGACGTGAGCAGGAAGTGGACGGCCGCTGGCGCCCTCCTTGTGCGTTTGATGCGCTAGGGCTGTGCTAAGCACTTCACGGGTGTGAGCGCACTCCCCACTTCTGACCGCTCAGGGGCAGCTCTGTTCACCATCCCATTTTAAAGATGGAGGAAACCAAGGCACAGTTGGCACAAGTCACTCGCCCGAGGTGACATAGCTGGAAAGCAGCAAGCTGGCAGCCTGGCCAGCCATCCCGCGGTGCCTGGACCGAGGGGCTGTCTGGCCCAGGGGACCTGTGGTGCTCAAACCCTGAGAGCCGCAGGTGAACTGGGACCAGCTTGTCGTCGGGTGCCCCGGAGAAGTCTGGCTCCTGAGTTCCTGCTCTTAACCCCTGTGCCCCACTCAGCTGTGGGCATCGCAGGGACCGGGGACAGGAGGGGAGTGAGTCAGAGTTGGCTTCATCTCAGCCTTGCACTTGGTATGTGCGGAAGCCGAGGCCCGGCTAGTCCTCACCCGGACCCCAGGGGAGTCAGACGCAGAGCTGGGGCCCCATCTGGGCCTGCCACATGCCAGCCCTGGGCTCCGTGCATGCGTTCCTGGGTAGATACGTATTCGTTGAAACCCTAGCCCCATGAAAAAGGGATGTAAAGTGACCTATAGGCAAGGACATGTGAGATGCCATCATATAAGCAGGAGAAAGACATCAAGACCAAAGTTCAATGCAAATATGCCAGCTTTAGGATGTAATTTGAGTCTGAGCTTCCTGGAGCCCCCAGGAAAAAGGGAAAGTCCTCAGGGTTTTCTCAGGGGAGGCAGAGGGTTTTCTCTTTTTTGTTTTTTGAATTATTGTCTATTCGAGATCCTCTTCACCAGGACAGGGTGCTTCCGAAGGCAGAAGCCTGTCCCACAGCTGCTCCTTGCACCAACCCTGCACCAAAGCCAGGGCATCTTCAGAGCACAGTCAGGGCAGTGATCCAGGAGGGGCTGAACTACCGCGGTCCAGGATGTGGACACAGTCTCCATAATCTCTGGAGCAGAGGTGCATCTGTACAGGCTCAGGGGCCGGAGCTCTGCCTGGTCCCCTCCCCCTGCACCCCGAGGCCTTTCCAGGAGGGGCAAGGACTGCAGTGAATTCCCCACCCTGGGTCCTGCCCGAAGCCAGGCCCAGACCTTCTGAAGCCTGGCAGGTGCTTCCTAGGCCTTGACGGCACCCTGAGCTTTACGGGGGGGGGGGGTTTGCCTGCCAGCATGGCCTCACCCTGACCCTGTGCTCTAGAGGCCAGGTCCCACCTGGGCAAAAGCGGGCGCATCCTCCCCCCACCCATCCCTGCTGCAGGCAGGTGCCTGCTGGAGACCTCCTGATTCTTCCTGGTTTCTCATCAGGATGTTTGTTGGCTTTTCTTTTACATAATTCCTTGGGTTTCTTTCAAGGTCGAGGAGGAGGATGCACTGAGGGAGGGGGGAGAGCACCGCCCCATCAACCTTGTGCAGAGCCGGGCTAGACCTTAACCTTTATTTGAATATGTAAACAAACACTGCTCAGTACCGTCCAGCTTGTCCTTGGGCAGGTCGCCCCAGCAACCTCCAGTGATTCATCTGCCAGGGCTCCTCTGGGCTGGAAAGACTTTATTCTTAAAGGCTTTTTACACTTGAATAAGTGCTAAATAATCCTAATGAGCTGGGACTGAGAGACACTGCGGGTATGGGAAGGGTGTCGACACAGGTGCGATGAAGACCTGGGAGTTCTTCCAGGGAGTGAGGGGCGACAGGCGCGGCTGATGAATGCTGGCGCGCCGCATACAACCACTCCGTGCCTTCACCTAGGTCAGGAAACGACATTGTTTTCCTGAGCCGTGGTGACAGCGAGGTGACAGAGATTAATAGCTTGGTATTGACGGAGCAACTTCCAGTTCCTTATCTCTGTCAAGTCAAGGCAAGACTGTGTCCAAGGGCTGAAAGTGTTATTAGACTTATAATTGCAAAGACATTTAAGGGTTTCCCCTTAAGGGGCTATGAAATCCAATAAAACTTTCACGGAACCTCAAGCTCCCAGTGCACAGCCCTCCTCCCCACCCCCCACCCCCCGCGCCGTGGAGAGCCGCGCGCTCCCAGCCCCGCCGCGCCAGGGAACCTTGAAGCCGCCAACATTGAATAATGTTTGATTTATGAAGTTGGTTTTGAATTTGTATCGGTTGTTTTATTAAAAATATATGAAAGGAAGTTTTAAATATGAGCTTGCCCTGGAGGTGCTTGTCTGCACCCAGCCGCCTGTCTGATCAGGGAGGACAGAGGAGGGCGGACCGGTGACTAATCTGTGGGGTTCATTTGGTCTGCCCGGGATGAAGGCTCAAGGGGGCCCCGGGGTTCACAGAGGCAGGCAGAGGGGCTGGAGGGTGCTGGAGTGGGTATCCATGGACTCAGTGGGTTTGATCTACGGTCGGTGGGGTGGCGCGGGGACATCGCTCAGCGGGCCGGGCTTCATTTGCTTGACAAATGGCAACACCGAGGGGCAGCGCAGCTTCTGGAAAATTCCTGCTTCCTTCGGGAAGGTTCCAGTGCCAGAGGCGGTAGGCAGGGCTCAAGCGGGCTTCTAGGAGACGGACCGGTGTAGGGGGACTGGGCGTGGGATGGGGGATTGCAGAGTGGGTCTCGGTTTCCCCAAAGAAAATGACAGAAACGCAAGCCAAGCTGATCTGAGCCAAAAGACAATGGATTGGCCTCTGCAACTGAGAAGCAACTGTGGGTTCAGACAGCAGAACTTGGGGTTCCAACACTAGCCTCAGTGCTTGGTCTCTCTGCTCCTCTCAGATCTCTCTTCTGGGTTTGCGCTTCTCAAGAATCTGGTCCCAAGGAGGGCCGCCAGCAGCCTGATTTATACCCCTTTCTCGGTTGCTCCGGCAACCTGGGGTACACGCCCATCCCCGAGCCAATCACTGGGGCTCAGAGAAGGCGACAAGCTGATTGGCCAGAACCGGGTCATGTGTTCAACCCTGGCCTTGGGTCAGAGCCTTGGGGAACCAAGGATTCAGAGTGGGGTCCAGGAAGGGGAGTAAGGCTGATGCCCGCTAAAGGGACACTGCACACAGTTGAACTCGTCAGCTTTTGCTTCTGCCATTTCTTCTACCTGGAGCCATCTCCTTTCTTCCCTGCTTGGCTGCCCTGCCCTTCACTTCCCACTCCTCATGTCTAATTAGTTATAAACTTGATGTTAATATGTTACTTAGAGACATCTTCCCTTTTTCTGTGCCTCAGCTTATGCAAACAGAGGGTGTTAGAATAAGTCGCCTCCACAGGTTCTTTCAGCCCCTAAATACTAAGTTTAGTTTCCTCCTTCAGGGCTCAACTGAAGTGCCACCTCCTCCAAGCAGGCCTCCAGTATCTCTCCCCCCACCCTGCTGCACAGCACTGATTTTTTTCCTTGAGCCTTTGTTACTATGTACATTTTGTCTCCCTCTTAACCTCGTGAGCTCAAGGGTAGGATCATGTGCGATTCATCCCTGATTCCCTGACAGCACCTTACACTCAGTAAGCTCTTAGAAACCTGGGCAATTTCTATATATTGATTCTTCCTCTACCTTAAAAAAAATTAAGGAATGCCAAAATAGGGCAACGGAATTGTATATTTTAAATGTTTTCTTTGAACAAGTTAACCCTAAAGCCAATACAACACCATACTTTATTGTTCTGCTCCCGTAAAATACATGACTGAATAATTTTGGCTAATGCAAAATGTCAGAACATTTATGGTGAAATAAGACTTCAGAGCTTTTGCTACAACAGGAAACCTTATCCCAGTTACGATCTGGACGGGAGCTACACGTCCGTCACTCATAATCCCCGGACTTAGCTCGGTTGTCACTGCTCTACCACAGGTGACCCTGTCCTACAATGTCATTTGCTACTCACAGGGTAATTACAGGATTTCCTTTTAAGAACTTAATTCGCTGGGCACGCCAGGAGGTGGGATCTGGCAAAGGGACCCAGGTTCCAGTTGGAGGATGAGGGTCTTGTTGGAGTCATCTGTGCATCGATGAGACCTGATGTGGAACATCTTTTGGTGACAACGCGGGGCCTGAGCCGGAGGCCTCCCGTGAAGCTGCGGCCACGCCCTGCTCTCCCGGCCACGGCTCCATGGCCCGCGGTGGGCGCGCTGGGCTTGCGGAGTTGTCACGGGTGCCGCTCATTCTGAAGTCTGACAATGCAGTGGAGATTTGGGAGCTGGCGGGAAGGGAAGGTGGTGCCGAGGCCGGCTGGCACGGGCGCGTCCGGTGACAGGCTGTGATTGCACTGCGGGGGGCTGGACAGCCTCCTCGGCCGATGCATATGCATCGCGCCAGCCCTGGGGAGCTGGGGAGCTGGCCGGCCTCCAGGAAGGGCGCCATATGGAAAGTGCATGGGGTTTTATTTTATTTTTATGCACGACTTTACCAAAGCAAAAGAAGTAAAGAAAAAATAAAAAGGAGACAGGAAGAGAAAACTTAGAGATGGGATCATACAAGGTTAATGATTAAAATTCAATGAATTTTTCCACCCCGACAGGACCCATTTGGAGAAGCTGAGGCACAGAGTCCAGGGGGTGTGCCCAAGTTCAAAGATGAATGGCAAAGCCAAGGGCCTAGCTCAGCCTTCTGGAGACTCATGACCTTGTCCCCCTTGGGACTGCCTGACAGACAGGGTGGCAGTCTGTGTCTCTGCTTGTCTGTATTCTTCTAACAACCAAGTAATTTCCTAGCAGTTGGTGTTTTACACAAGCCGTTCCCTAATTCTCTCCCCTAAGATAATTCTTCTTCACTCCATGAGCCATTAAATCTCCCTTTTGGCTTAAACAAAACAAAACAAAAAAGCTTAATTGTGACAAAATAAGCATAACATATAATTTACCATCTTAACCCGTTTTAGGATGATTTAGTATTTATTGAGAAGAAAATATTTGCACAAGATACAAGGTCTGTCCAGAAAAATTCCAGCCATTGCTAATATAATGAGAATGGTTTGTGTGACATCGATGTAACCTGGCAGCCAGGGAGAGGGGACTGGAATGCGCGTGTGTGAACAATGGTGACCTCACTGTACTAGTCAGCGGGGATGGTAGATGCTGTTGCATGGGCATGCGCACTGTGTGGCTGTCGCATTCAAAATGACTGAGAGAGCGGAGCAAGGAATCTGCCTCAAATTTTGCATTAAGTTTGAACATTCCTCCACGGAAACTATTCGAATGATCTGGAAGGGCCCGCCCACGGAGGTGAGCCAGGTGGTCACCCATCTTCTTGGTGAGCTTCACCTGCTCATTCGGGAAGTAGCTCTCCAGGAAATCACAGTGATGAGAGTGTGTGTAGGGGCAGAACCGGGGCCTGCAGGTCTAAAAGGGCCTGGGTCAGGTTTTCTCCAGGACCACATCGGCTTCCATGTGTCCTGAGTGTCACCCCACTCGTCTTGGGGAGACTTCTCCCTGTCCTGGAAGAGGGCACGGCTGCCATGCTCGTTTTGCATCTTTAAGAGCCGCCGGGCCCTCTCGCACTTCTCCTTGGCCAAGTCACGGAAGAAGTAGCCCAACTCATGAACAAAGTGGCCCGTGCCCTTCAGAGCCACATTGTCACTGTGGAGACAGAAGCCCAGAGAGAGGTAGGTGTGGGAGGCCCGCAGGTGCAGGGTGACCAGGCTGTTGACGGGGCTCCACTTTGGCGGGATAATTCTGACGAATCTGGGAGCTCATGGCTGCTTGGCAATAAGAAGTTAAGGTCAAGGTGTGGGGTTGGCTGGTCTCGGAGGCTGAGGATGACCGCGGTGGTTCCGACTGGAAGAGAGGCCGGAAGGTGGTCCGAGGCTGGAATGAGGGGGGGTCCTTGGGTCTGTCCCACGTGGACGCTGTTTAAAGCAAGAGACAGATCTGGGGGACCAACAAGGACGCTGTCCATTGGGGGTCTTTTAGGAGGACATGCCTCAGGTCTCAGTGAGACACTCCCGGACTCTGAGGCTGAAGGACAGTGTATCTTTGGGACAGGAACTGCCGGCACCCCTGTGGCGGGGCTGCTTCTGGGAGCACCTGACATTTTCTTGTCTTTTTCCTACGGACGGGCTGTTGAAGGTCGCGTCGCACACCCGATATGCGTCGTAACAGATAGAGCTCTTCCCCGATACAGAGGCATTTGGGGCGATTTCAGAAGTCTTGATTTGTCAAAGCCAAGGAGAGCCTCGTAATGATAAAGGGAAAAAATTGCTCGCGGTTTCAAAGGGAGTCATAATTTAGCGATCGTCCCGGAGGAAAATTAGGGTGTGTGCGCGGACGGCGCCTCTCCTTCCCGCTGCCTCCTGAGACATGATCACTCATGGGTAATTTATTAGCTCATTACGCAGGGCAAAGGGGTATGAATCACGTCACTCAGATGATAGCAATTAGTGAGGGCTTGTCGAAGCCCCTGCTGGCAGGGTGTCGGTGTGTCTAGACAACACAGAGGCTGCTGAGGCCAGGAGCCCTCGGGAGAAGAGAGACCCGTGCCCGTGGCCCTGCCCAGCTAGCAGGTCGGATCCTTCCTAATTCTTCCACTGACCCTCTCTGGCTGCGCCATATTCTGATTTGTCTGCCCTTCACCTCTCCCGGACCCTACAAATTCAGGCCAATCACCTTATGGCTCCGGACTCCATCTGCAGAATGGAGTCCCCTCCTCTCCCTGAGCACAGGCAGGAGGCTGGCTGTTTGATTTGCTCCTGTGCACCCCGCCCCCAGAGTTGGGGTCCCCAGGACTTCACTGCTCCACACACACTGCAGAGAGGCACCACTGTGTGCACATGGGCACAGGCTCCAGGATGCTTTTGCACACTCACTGCAGAGAGGCACTGCACGTGTGCACAGACTCCAGAGTGCCATCGCACTGTGGCAGTTATTAGGAAGGGGCAGCAGACAACCTCCGTGTCCAAGAAGCAGCTAACAGCTAAATAAGATGTGGTGTATTCACATGATGGAATACCACCAAGCGGTTACAAGGACTGACCTGAGATCTTTGTATGTTAATAAGAACCATGACGAATGGCTACATAATGTGTAGAGTAGGATCGCATTTATGTCAAGAAATTGGTATAAAATAATGTTGCATATTTTCTGAGGGAAAGTATCTGCAGCAGTCTGTCCACCCACCACCCATCATCTCTCTATACTCGAATTCTGGTAAAGGGTAGAACATGCTGGGAACTACACATTCAATTAGTAGCTTCAAAGCCTCAGAATTCCAGGGATCAAGTCACTTGCTCTCCAGCCCAGGCCCGTGATGACTTCCACGAATAATGGGGTTTGGGTTAGGGAGCTCGACAAAGGAGTCTTTAATTTCATCTGAATGTTGTCATTTTAAAAAGTTGTTTACTAGGCAGGTGTAAACCCCCGCCGCCCCGGTTGCTTCCGGCGTTCTGCTCTGGACCCCAGAAGCTCCTGCCAGTGCACGGCCCCCCCCCCCCTGGCCTCAGCCCCCAGCCCCCTCAGCTCAGCTCTGCTCTTTATTCTAAGACAGATTTAATAAAGTTGCTGCAGGTGGAAGAGAATTACAGGTTCATCTGATTTCCGCTATTTGAAGTCCTGGGGGAAGGAAAGCCTTGTTTAACTCAATTCATAACAGTATTAATCCAACCATAAACCTTCCGGTGACTTCAGAGCAGAGAGGAAGATTCACTACAGCCCGTCTCTGAGCGGCAATCCCTTCCTCTCGCCTGCCGGCGGGCGGGACTCGGGGCCCAGCTCCTGTCTCTCCCCACGAAGGTCACGCTCAGAAGCAGGGTCCAGGCGCGGAACTGCCTCACAGAACTCTCGCTCCTTCTCGCTGCCTCCACACTTTCCACGTGGGGCTCCCGGGGCCCAGAGAGGCTGTGTGCATTGTCCAACGTCACACAGCCAAGAAGAAGGAAAGGACTAACTCAGCTCTCCTGATTTTACAGCCAGAGTCCAGCCGCTGTACAAACAGTTTTAAATGTGCTTTGATGGGCTTACAGACAACCGTTCTACTTCTGGACGTCTCGCCGAAGGAAGGGATTCTAAATATGGAAGGGGCTATATCCCTTTATAGCGTAATTCATAATTCAAAATCCCAAATCAGGCCAAATGGACGCCATTGGGGAAACAGTCTGCTAACAGTAGGTTATTATCCCACCATTAAAAATGTTTCCGAAGACTCAACATAGATAATATACTGAGCAAACATGGCAGGACAAGAATGGCGTATATGGAGTAGCCTGGTTATAATTGCATGAAAAACGCATGTGTCATAAGAGACTGGAAGAAAAGGAGCAAATTGCCACATAAAGGCTTGTCACCAATGTCCCCGCATTTAATAACACACGACTAAATGTGCTTTAAGTCATTGGAGTGTGATCAGGATATATGTTCCCATTTGTTTGATCGTTCCACCCAGATATTTTTTAATGCGCCAATATTGCTTTGACTCAAGGCATTTTAATTTGGAAGAAGTGGCTTCACCTCCCGCCTGAGGTCCGTGTCCTTGTGAAACAGACTCTGGGAGAGTCGTTTGCGTTTAGAGCTGTTGGCTCTATTTTAATAGATGAACAATTAATTCTAATGCTTTTAAAGGCCACCATACACCTCTAATTCTCTGTGCATTTTCCGTTTCTGATCCTCAGGCAGTCCTCAGCACATACCCTGTCACTTCCCTCTGCTTCCACAGGGGGCCTCCCCGTGAAAGGGAGCAAAGCTCCCACGCCCCGCCGACCACCACAGTGGGGAGGCGTTTCTGTCCTGCCCACGTCACGGGGGGGTACTGAGGGTGCAGTGATGTGTGTGCATGGGGTTGTGAAGGGACCCTTAACACATGTGATGGTCCAAGATGGGCACCTCCCTCCCTCCACTCCAACTGGGCAGAGAGCCCAGTGTCCCCCGCAGCCCACCAACAGGTGAGGCGGGGGTCCGCTGGCCTCTGCAGCCAGGGTCTGGAGCGCTTTGTCTATAACTGCCCGGGCCTGTGGCCCCGCCTCAGGCTTCCCGCCGAGGAAATGCACCAGGCCCTTTGTAGAGGGTGCCGTCGGTGCCCTGCCCAGTCCCCATCACCGAACCAGCTCTAAAACACCTGCTCTGCATGTTTGGGTTGCCGGGGGCTCACAGCTGCACCCTTTCTGGGGAACTGGCCAGGACTGGTGGGACCCACCTTACCCAGAGAACCCTGAGGGTCTGCAGGCAGTGACGGGCACATGACACAACAGCCTGGTCACCTTGCCTTGAGATGGTGCAACTCTGGGGCGTCAGTCACACTCCGGGACCTTCTGAGGGGTCAGGCTGAGGCTAGATGTCACCTGCAGCCACGTCTTTGATTCTGCCGCTGTCCTATCCATAAACAGAAAACAGCACTCACTCGCCGTAACTTCGTAACTTTAAAAATTATTAAAATACCTAACAATTAAAATCATTTTGTGGGTCAACTGTGGTCCGTGCTTGACACGGGTGTGGTTGGAAGGGTACAGATTGGATGTCAGGAAACTGTATCCTGGCTCAAGCTCTTCTACCAGCATTATAACAACGGTATGTGCCCTGATCGGGAATCAAACCGGCAACCTTGTGATGTGCAGTACGGCGCTCCAACCAACTGAGCCACTCCCGCCAGGACTAGTTGGCATCTTTTGATTTTGTCAGAGACCCAAGTCTATGTGGCTTATGCCAAAGAAGCTTATTGCCTCTGTTTAACTAAAAATTCCAAGAGTAGTTCAGGAAAGGCTGCATCCAGCTGTCAAATAGCACCTTCAGAGTTTTGTTTCCACCTCTGCCCTAAGCTGCTATGTAGATTCTTCTATGATGGAGGCTCCTTCCAACGCAGGGAGTCTCCAGGCTCCCCTCATGCCTGATGATAACCCCAGGGCAGGGAGGGAACCTCTTTCTCATAATTCCGTCAAAAGCCCCAGGGAAGGCTCTCATTGGCCCAGAGCGAGTCACATGACTGTCCCTGAAGCAATTGCTCAGGCCAGGTGCTGTGCTCTGATGGGTTAGACTTGGCCTCATGCCTGTGGCTGGTCTGAGAGCTGGCGGGGAGTTAGGCTTGTCTGAGCTCTGCATACGGAGACGGGGGGATGGAGACATCCCTGAAAGGGAGGCTGGCCAGGGGGGAGCAAACGTCCGGCTCCGCCCGCCTCCACGCCAAGCGTGCTCTGCAGGTCAGGGCAGAAGTGCGGAGGACAGCAGCGGGCTGAACACTTTCAAATGTGCTGACAACGTCGGGGTGGGGCGGGAGGGGGAGTGGGCTCCCACTGGCAGCCCGGAATGCAATCACCTTACTGCTTTTGCCAACCCAAGCACCTGTCATATCTCATCTTCTTTTAAATAACTTCAAGGATATGAAAGTCATAAAAGCAAGCCCAGGTAGGGTCAGAAGTCACCGGCTCCTCCGCGAGGAGGGCTGTCGCGTTGTGGCTCCTTCTGCAGTCACGCGTTGGCGCGGCCCTGCCGGAGCTGAGCACCACCCCCGTCAGTATTCTAATGAGGCTCGTGGGTCTGCGCAGATAAATCACCGCTGCTCGCGCGCCCCAGGACGCACGGCCGGCAGGAAGGGACGGCGGAGATCACCTTCTTCATAATTGTTACATATTTCTTTGACCTCGCAGGGCGCGAGCTGGCTTTCAAAGGAAACAAATGGCGTTGCTGAGCAGCACAGAAACATTTTAATGAACACCACAGGGTTTACTGATCACTGTTAATGAGAGAAGAAGCGCATCCTGCAGGAGCCTCCGTCTGTCTTTCGACAGAGGCGCCCTGAGACGGAGGGGGGGCGGGGGTGCAGGCGGCCGGGCTGTGCACGGGGCGGCGAGCGCGAGGGCGACCACACCGCGTCTCCAACGCCGCCCATCACGGACACTCGGGGAGCCGGCCGAACCCCGTGTGGACAGCCCTGCCCAATCCATAGCAGCAGTTAAACCGCGATGTACTGGCTTCCATAAAGAGCTGCAGAAGCAATGTTCCGAAACACTGAAAGGCGCCAGAAACCGCGCGGTCTCTCCGGGGCTCTCCGCCTGCCACTGTGGCGTGGAGGCCGCTCGATGGGAAAGGCCCGGCCTCGCCAGCACCCGCCCTGCGTGCGGGTGTGCACATGCGTGGGCGTGGCCCCGTGCCCTCTGTGCCCCCACGTGAGCTGCCCCCCATCTGCATGAGGCCTGGCGAAGGTCCACTGCCCCACATCCCTGACGCCCATCCAAGCTCCTTTTGAAACAAATTTATTTAAATGCAAGACAACTTAAAAGAAAAACATTAAGTAAATCATCATACAGGCGGTACAAGGACATGCAAAAACATGAATTTGGTCAGCGGGGAGCTGAAGGTTGGGGAACAGTGCCTTCGGATGTAGAGTTTAGAGCCAAGTTCAAACGGCACCTTGTTTATGACGCTTTCCTGCATCCCTTCCCCGAAGCTTGTGCTCCTTCCTTCTGGCCCTTACGGGTGTGTCGCTCGCTCTGTGGTGACAGCATTGGCCCGATCCCCTTCAGCCCAAGTTGGCCTCCTTTTATTCCAATTAGGAAAAAGCTCCATTCTTTCCTTTCTTATTCACACGGCAGGGTTTGGGGTCGCTGTCCCATTGGCTCCCCTCCTCTGGGTGAAGATCAGCTTGTCAATGTTCTTCTGAAACCTGATACTTCAGGTGGCTGCTCTGGTCTGGTGCCCCTCCTCTCCTGATGTAACCCCACGTCGTGTGTGTGTGTGTGGGGGGGGGGGCACAAATGTTTTCTCCCCAGTAAAGTGGGATCACGCCACGAACACTTTTGTGACCCGCTTTTTCCCACTCAGCCACACACCACCACCATCTTTTCAAAGCAATAAATATGCATCTGCTATGTCGCTGCTCATGGCGGCCTGCCAGCCCGTTGCATGGCCATGCTGTGAATGACTTCCGCCGTCCTTTATATTTTTCCCGAATCCTTCCAACCATAAGCCACTGCTTAATGAGCTCCAGCCGCAGTGTCTGCCCAACCATTTTCCGTACCTCCTGGAGGGGTTTCCTTGGGTGGCGTTTCTTCCTGCAGCCGGTTGGCATGTGCACTGGGCCCTTCCCCTTGGGTCCAGGCACCGTGGGAGGTCCTGGCCACAGACACTTGCCCAGGTAACTACAGTGCCGGGTGCTGGAGGCTGGGCACTGCGGTGTGTGCGAAACGTTCCATCTCAGAAAGATTCAGGAGGGCTTGGCACGTGGGGGGCACTCAGCTCAGGGTTGGAGGAACAGGTGGGAACCCGATTTTGAAAGACTTGAATTTCGGTGTTAGCGCTTTGGAGGATACTCTGCACATCGCGCCAAACCAAGGACCGAACCCCATGACTTTCAATAAATCACTGGTCCCTTTGCCACCTTCAGCTCTGCCTTGAAACCCTGGTCCTGATCTTAGGGGAAAATTGAGGCCCCGGGCATGTGGAGGTAATTACTGAGGCTTCCTCACAGTGAACCAGGGGTATGGATTGGGTGTTTATTAACTGCCCCTCCACCCCAGCCCCGTAACCGCGGGCGACCTCCCCCAAGCCCCTCTGATTGGCTGGAGCGTTAAGATGACAGACAGGTCACTTATTGCTCCTGTCTGCCCCCCCCAGCCCTTCTGGGGGCTTTATGAGCCCCTCACCTGGGCAAGTCCGGGCTTGGAGAGCACCTCTCCTTGCTGCGGTCTCCAGATTACGTTTTCTCACCTGAAATAACTGCACATTTATTGTTTTTGAAGGAAAGAAATCTCATCATTGAAGTAAAAGGCGAGATTGCTTCTGGTTTTTCACATGTCTCTGTGAGGCAGGCGGTCAGTTCTCCCACCTCGGGGACTGGGGTTCCCAATAAGAGTGCCCAGCCCTGCAGCTCGGGGGGATGCTCCCCGCGGCCTGCCGGTGTTCAGACGGCCACCTCATGGTCATGAAAAATGCTCTTGCAAACTGACGCCTCACTGGCTTGCAAAGCTCTTAAAATTCCAGGACGTCATCAAAGCCCCCGCTCCCTCCAGCACAGCGCCGACGGCCGGGGAAGACACCCCCACAGCCCTCGCCGCGAGGCCCAAGGGCGGACGGAGGCGGCTTTCGGCAAACAGACAAACTGGGCTGAAGTTAATTTAATTTCAGAAAAGGTGGATCTGGAAATAACGCCGCGGGTTTCATGTGCTGGAAAAATCGATGCTGGGTTTTTTTTATCTTCTCCGTTTCTGCTCCCTTGCCGGAGGTTGGATCGGCCCAACCAACAGCCAGCCCGCTGGCCCCTCCGGCTCATGGACGGGCTGGAGGACCCCAGCACTGCCTTCAGCGGGGCGACCCTGTGCACCCACAGCAGGGTCCTCCCTGCCCCAAGGACATGGGAACCGCATGGTGCCTACCTCTCTGGGCTCAGCACGGTCCCGATGGCTTTAACGTACACCAGCTCAGTGACCTGCCACTCCTCTCTGAGCCAAGTACATCTGTGATGATGTCAACAATAAGAATAAAGGAAAAACTATTTCACAGACTCACAGGTGCAGAACCTGGGGCTTAAGAAAGTGACATCATTAACTCAGGGGAGACTGACATGGCATACGAGGTTGGGATGGACTCCAGGTTGGGGGACTTCACAACTCGGGGACTCACGGGTGATCAGACAGATGATGGAGTATGGGGTGCCAGGAGATGTCAGCGGGCAGGGGCCGAGGTGTTGCAGGTCAGAGCCCCTCACTTACTGCACAGTGCTCCTCGTGGGGGGGGGGGGGGGGCGTGTGGGTGACAGAGGGGTCTACCTGTCCTCAAACAGCTGCCTTAAGATGAAAGTATCGGGCGCATGCAGTTCCTTGTGCAACAAGAAAGGCTGCTGTTTGGGTAACACGGCCCACCGTTGGGAAGAGACTTCCTTCGTCCCCAAGGACGCCCTGGGAGGCTGGAAGCCCCTCTGTTCTCCCTGGGGCGCATGGTCTCCGAGACAACCACCAGGCCGCGGTGAGAAGCGCCGGGGCCCTGGGAGGCGAGGTGCAGACACAGTGTGAGCTGCGCTGGGGGGCAGGCTGCCCGGCCCCCGCTGAAGGACCGGGGCCTCTCCAAGGGCTTGGGCCGGCCCCCTGGCTTCAGTTTGCCACGGAGAACCCCTGAAATGAGTGAGGTCCAAACTCCAGCTGCAGATTTGAGCTCTGTTTGGAAGCTAGCAACAGTCAACTCACCAAAATTCAACTTGTCAAACAAGCAATAAAGCGATTTATCCAGTAACTGAGGACTCGGTCAGCCATGAGCTGTACGCCTGCCTTGGCCCCGGAGGCCGCCGGTTACCTGGTGACCCAGTGACGCGGTGACCCAGGCTGGGGGCTGTTCTCCTGAGCTGTCTTCCTGCTCGAAATCAGAACGAGGCGTTCTCCTGCCGCAGCAGAGAAGGCCGGGCGTGTCGGAGGGAAAGCCCACTTGTTTCAGAGATAGTGGGACCATTAGGGGTGAATTATGATTTCCTCTCTGCAAAACCTCAGCGAATTCAGTCAACGGACACTTTGATGAGTTCAGAGAGGCCCACTTTGTCTCATCCGCGGAGTGGATCCAGGCTCCCGTCCTGGGGCTCTGGCCCCTGAGCTCCTCTCCTCAGCCCCCCGCTCAGCAGGAGGCTCACAGCGGCCTGAGGACGCACTGCACACTGAGGAGGGGCGCGGGGCTCCCTCTCTGAGCCCCCCTTCTTCTGGGTGATCTGGCTGTCAGTTTTGTTTATCCTGTCACAGAACCAGCACTTAGTTTCACTGCTGCCTCCTCCTGTCCTTTTAGCCTCCGTCACATTGACTTCTGCTCTCATCTTTATTATTCCATTTTTTTACTCATTTGTGCCCTGCTGGTTATTCTTTTTCTGATTCTTGAAGTGGGACGTGGAGATCGTTTACTTGAGATGCTTCTTGTTTCTAGAGGTAGGTTTGCATGGCTACGAACTTCCCCCTTAGAACCACTTCTGCTGTATCCATGGATTCCGGAATGTTGGGTTTCCGTTTCCATTTTTGATTTCTCCTTTGATTTCTTTAGTGACCCCGTGGTTGTCTGGTAGCACGTTTACTCTCCACATGTTTGTTCCTGCCCCCCCACCCCCAATTTTCTTGTGATTCATTTCTAGTTTCATACCAACATGGTCAGAAAAAGATGCTTCATAAAATTTCAATAGTGGATTTATTGAGACTTGGTTTTGGTCTGTCGTGTGACCTGTCCTGGAGAATGTCCCATGTGCACCTGAGAAGGTGTATACTCTGCCTTTTCTGGATGGAACGTTGTCTGTTACGTGTGTATCTATTGAGTCCGTCTGCTCTAATGTGTGTTTAAAGCCAATGTTTTCAAATTATCAATTTTACGCTTGGATGCTCTGTTCATTGATGAAAGTGGGATGTTAAAGCCCCTACAATTACTGCATTGCTGTCAATTTCCCCCTTTAGGTCTGTTTGTATTTGCTTTAGATACAGGCGGCTGGCAAAAGTAGGTTTACAGTTGTTCATATGGAAAATAATACAATGATTAATAAATAATACAAGAATAAACTCTGTGTTTTATGTACTCACAACTATAAACCTACTTTTGCCCACCCCCTCCATTTTGGTGCTCCTGTGTTGGGGGTGCATATATTTATAAATGTAATATCTTGCTGGATTGACCCCTTCACTATTAGGTAATGCCCTCCTTTGCCTTATATCACAGTGTTTTGAAGTCCATTTTGCCTGATGTGAGTACAGTTACATCTGTGTTTTTGGCTTCTATTTGCCTAAAATATATTCCATCCCTTTGCTTTCAGTCTGTGTCCTTCTGAAGCGAGCCTCCTGCGGGCAGCACCTGGTGCCTTATTTTTCTTATCCATTCAGCTGCTCTGTGTCTTTTGATTGAAGAATTTAGTCCATTTACATTTAAAGTAACTATTCCTAAGTATGTATGTCTTGCCATTTTATTAATTGTCCTCTGGCTGTTTCTGTAGTTTCTCTCCGTTCCTTTTCTTGTCTTATTCTTTCCCTTGTGGCTGAGTGACTTGGGTTGGTGTTATATTGAGATTGCTTTCTTATTTTCTCTTGTGTATTTACTCTTAAGTTTCTGCTTCGTGGTGCAGTGGGCTCACCTCTGATGTCCTGTGTATGTAACAGTCGTATTTTAACTTCACGGGGGCTTACATCTGAGCACATGCCAACATTTTACATTTTCACTCTCCCCATGTTTTATGTTTTTGATGTCACGTTTTACATCTTTTTATTTGATGTCCCCCTTAACTATTATCGTAGTTTTCATTAATTTTACTACTTCTGTCTTTTAACTTTCATACTAGCTTTATAAGTGACTAATCATTACTTTTACAATCTATTACCTTTACTAGTAAGGTTTTTACTGCCATATATTTTCCTGTTATTAATAAGTGCCATCTCTTTTAAGTTTAGAGAAGTCCCTTTAATATTTCTTGTCAGACTGGATTAGGGGTGATAAACTTCTCTAGCTGTTGCTTGTCCAGAAACCTTGTTTTCCTCCTTCGATTCTGCATGATAACAGTGCTGGGCAGAGGATTCTCAGTGGGAAGTTTTTCCTTCCAGCACTGGAATGACACCATGCCACTCCCTTGCGGCCTACAAAGTTTCTCCCGAAAAAGCTGAGGGTAACCTATGGGGTTTCTCTTGGACGTGGCAAGTTGTTTTTCTCTCGCTGCTTCTAAGATTCTCTCTAGATCTTTAACTTTGGACATTCTGGTTGTAATGTGTCTTGCGTCCACCTTATCTGGAACTCTCTGGGGGTTTCCTCAACCCAGATTGCAAAAGTTTCTTCATTTCTTCCTGTAAGATTTCTAAGCTCTTTCTTTTTTCTTCTCCTTCTGGGATCTCTATAATGTGAATGTTATTCTGATTGCTGCTGTTCCATAGGTCTTTTATGCCAGCTTCACTTTTTAAAATTATTTTTTCTTTTTTGCTATTCTATTTGTGTGAGTGCCAATGCCTTGTCTTCCAGCTTGCTGGTCTGTTCTTCTGCTTCATCTAGACTGCTGTTAAACCTCCTAGTGTGTTTTTCATTTTGGGGACTGTATTCGTCAGCTCTGGGACTTCCATTTGGTACCTTCTTATATTTCCTATCTCTTGGTTGAAGTTCTAACTGTGCTCATTCATTCTTCTCCCAAGTTTGGTGAGCACCTTTATGACCATTATTTTGGATTGTTTTGAATTGTTTATCAGGTAGATTACTTATCTCTGTGTCTTTAAGGTCTTTTTCTGAGATTTTGTCTTGTTTTTTCACTTGGGACATATTTCTTTGTTTCATCTTTTTGCTTGGCTTTCTGCGTTTCTGTCTATGTCTTAGGTGATATAGCTACCTCTCTCAGTCTTGAAACAGTGTCCTTGTATAGTTGACGATCCTCGCCCTAGCTCTTGATCATCTCTCAAACCTTTGCGATTGTCTAAACAGCCTGATTAATTTTTAATAGGTCCCCATTGTCAAGGGTGTCCCACGACTTGTCTGTGTTTGCAGAGGAGAAAGCTCAGTGAGCATGTACTTCTAGGCCAACTGGAAGCCAGACCCTTAGGCAGGAGCTTCTAAAGTACCCACATTTATACCATCCTGAGGGGCCATAGTTGTAAACTCTGCTGGTGTCCAGACTGGGAGACCTGGAGGTGTTCCCTGGGTGACAGCTGCAAATATCGGGGCACCAGATGAGTTTAGAAGCTCTTTTCTGGGAAGCACATTGAGCTTAAGTAAGGCCATGGGGGTATGCAAGGGTGGCGTCTCCCTGCTCGCATTTTCTGGGGGGCCCTCCGCAGCCTCTCCATGTATGGGAAACCTGAAGCCTGTCTCTCATGCTGAAACTCCAGAATAAGAAAAGAGGCCTTTTTCACAGGGAGCCTGGGGTGTATTTCAGCCCACTGTCAGCACAGTGCCTGAGGGTGGTAGTCTGCCAGGAACCCTCTTTCTGGTCCTTACAGCCCAGTCCTGCAGGGCCCTGGGGTACAGTGCCCTGGCCACCAGGGCTGGCAGATCGAGACCATCTGGGGGCGCACTCTCTGGACTCCAGATTGTGCAGATTTAAAACCGGGGCTTGAGAGGAGGCAGACTCTGTAAGTGAGCACCTGTTTACAGTCTATGGTGATTCATCCTCTCATTCCAACCCTGTGATTCCAAATCCCTTTTCTGACATGTGAAATGGGAACCAATGGCAGAGGGAGGCAAGCACTTGGGAGCTAACAGCTCCGGATGGACGCACGCTATTTATAACGGCCGTGGAGCAGAGCAGTGCTTGGCAAGCGTTTCCTGTGAAGAGCTGCGCGGTCAACATTCTAGGCTTTGTGTTGGAAGCACTCAGCTCTGCTGTCGGGGCGAAAGCAGCCGCAGTCAGTATGGAAATGATGAGCCTTGCTGTGTTCCAGTGAAATTTTATTTATTACACTGAAATTTAAGTTTCAGGTGTCACGGCATGTTTTATTTTTCTCTTTGTGTTTTTCAACCATTTGTAAATGTCAAGTCATCCTTAGTGTGTAGGACGTGTAAAAGCAGGCAGTGCGGCAGATGTGGCCCAGGGGCCACCGTTTGCCGGTGCAGAAGAGATCCCAAGCTCCCAGCCCTGGGAATGTCACACGGCCCCTGCTTGGCGGGCAGTGGTGGATTATTGCGGTAGCAAAGGGAGGCCCTCAGGGGTGGGGGCATCTGCATGTGGCTCGGTCCACTGGGCACACCCTCCCCCCCAGGGTCATTCCACCGGCTGCTCATCTTCAACATCGACGTGGAGAACAGGGGCTTCCTTCCTTTGACCCTCCTCCTTCAAGTTCTGCTCTTGTCCCACTCTCTAAGCATTGTCATTGCAATGCTTGGCCTTTTGAATGTTCTTTCTGTACCACAGAGGTTTTTGAAAGGTAAGAAAGGAATTTTTTATAATGCAGGTGTCTCACACCAAACTGTGTGCGGCCTCCAGAAAGTGTCCCAGAGCGGCTCTCTCAGCAGTGACCACACTGTCCCCATGGTCACCTGCACAGAGTTTCTTCTCGATCCCCTTGCCTTGAGTGACTCCAGTGATGGTGAGCTCACTACCCAAATTGTGGGGAGCATTGCCGTTTATAAAGCATGTCCCCAAATCCACTAATAGCCATCGCCCAGGATATTACATGTATCACCCAGAGTTTCACCTTTAGGGGCTGCGGAACTTTTTATAACCAGCATCCAGATCAAGAAATGGAGCCTGACCAGCACCCCAGAAGCCGCTATCTGCACCCCAAAGTTAGTCACTCCCTGGATCTCTGACACCATAGAACACATAGAAGCGACCACGTAAATCGTTTCTGTTAGTGCTTCTGGCCGTTTCTCCCATCTGCCTCTATGATGGAACGACACAGCTGTTTTTCAACTGAGCAGCTGTACGCACTGTCTTCCGACTTCCTCCCGTGGTAACAGATTTGGTTCCTTCCCCGGCTCTCGCTTCCCACCCTCTCTTCTCCGGGTGTAACTAGATTACGTCTCCCCCCGACTCACCGCTCATCTCTGTGACGGTGGCCACATTCTGAGACCCCCGTTTCTTATCTCATTCATCATAGGCCATGTTATTGGCCTCTCCACTCCCTCACGACCCGCTCCACCCATTCAGGTGCCCCGTGTCGTTACTTTTATATTGTGAATTGAGTAACACTTCTGTGGTGCTCCGTAACCATAGTTAAGGCTGTGCTGTTAGCCTGTAGGTGGACGTAAAATTTTAAATCTAATCAATTGTGTCCAGGTGATTTTAATAATCTCGTTTGTTTCCGAACCGGTCAGCGGGCTAGGATTGTAGCCCTTCTCTCCGAGTTCAATGCCGTGTCTCCTGACTCACCCCAAGAAGAATAGCCCCCGTGTGTGCAGCGCCGTTTTACTTATTTTCACACTCGCTCCGTGGAGAACGGGAGAGAGAGGCCATGATACTGGGGGCCCACGAATGTCGGGGTGTCTGCGGGAGCCTTTGGTGGGGGCGATGCCAAGGTGAAGCACAGACACGCTGTCCAGATGCGGGGCTGGCTTGTGTCCCGTTGGTATTCGAACCAGCCTCGTCCAGAGCGTTGGCTTTCACCCAGAGGTTTCTGCAGGGCTGGTGGGACCCTCCGAATGGGAGGCAGCGCCTTCCTTCAGGGCGGCGGGAGGCCGCCTGTTCCTCCGCGTGGGTCACCCTAAGATCGGCGGCTCATTGGTGTGCGTCCGCGCTCAGTTTCAGGACGAGGCAGATCCGAGGGAAAAGCGCGGAGAGTGAAGGGGTCGGATTCTGCCTGGATCCCCCTTTACCAGGGAGCATGTCGTTGCGTTAGTAGCCAGTCCTTCGAGCAGGACCTCAGACAAAGGGTTAGCGGGGGTGGGGGGGGGGGGAATTGAAGGACGCTGCCTTCACCATTGCTCACCGCCTTCCTAACGTGATTATATAAATAAATTCAAGCAATATTTTCCGAGACGCTGGAGCCTGATCGTAAAGGCGTGAGGGGGCCCGGGGCCTCCGCACGGCCCCTGGTTGCTGAGCAGTAACGCATGGCTGTGGTGGCGAAGGCCAGTCCCCAGGTGGTGCAATACCCAATATCTCTGAATTATCTGTCAGCACTAAGAAATGACTGGAGCCGACTGACTTCTCCAGTGGGGAGCAGCAACATCTCGGCTTTATTTGGCTAAACAATGGGGTGAAAATGGACACGCGCGTGCTGTGAAGTGCCCCCAGCCCACGCAGGTCGCGCGGGTGGCTGTCAGTGACGGGGGACACGCAGCTGGGCCGGCCCTGGATGCTGCTCACGTCGTGACCCCCGGAGTCCGTGAGTCCGTGGAGCTGAAGCATGGGCTCCCATCTTGCCGCCAGCAGGGCACTATCTAATCCATCCCGACGAAGGCGGGCGGCAGAGTCCCCCCTCGGCTGAACGGATCAAGGTCTGGAGGACACATCAGAGCAGTGACACGCTGTCCACATTGTTTGCCAGAGAGGCTTTGAATTGCTGTTTTCACTGAAGCCAAAGCACCACCTGGGAGGCCTTAGTTATTCTGTTTTCCGGGCCGGGCAGGAAGCCAGGACGGAAGAGCAAGATGCTTCCCTGGCCCCCCGCCCTCTGTCTGGCTGCTTTGGAGAAGAAGTGCGATCCCAAACGCTCACGGCCGCTCTCCAAAGAGTCTTTGTGCTCAGCTCACAAGACACTCTGGACGTGTCATGTGACACTAGGCTCGGGGACTTGGGCTATGGACGGCGCCAACCCGTGACGGCGGGAAATACCAAAGCAGCCAAGCCAGGCTTCCACCCCCACCTTTCCAGCTGCTGCCTTGGGCAAGTCCCTGCAAACCTCAGTTTTCTCGTCAATAAAAATGGGAGCAGTTGCAATCCCTCTGTTGTAGGCACCCAAGGAAACGGGGGTGGGGAAAACACCTCGTGGACTCTAAGCCAAGGCGAGAGGTGATTGGTGGTCTCTGGCTGGGCTCTCTGGCCTCTGGGCTGAATTCTGGCCGGATGAACTTCTGCGGGGCTCCTGGGATCCTGGCGGTTTTCTGGATTTCTTCATCTAGCTCTGTCTCCCTCCCTCAGGAGAGGCTAAGTTCAGCTGGAGTGACAAACACGCCCCCAACGCTTGTCACTGAATCAACAAGGGCTTATTTCTTGCTGGTTCTGTTGGCTGGGGGCTATTGTTCCCCCTTCTGGTGGGATTGAGTGGATAGAAGAGCTGTTCTCTGGAACATGCATGCCTCTGGCGGGGAAATAAGGCTGGGGGCGGGGCAGGGCACACACTAGGTTTTAGAGGCAAGTGGGGTGGGGAGCGATCCACCTAGAGAAGCAGGTAAGTGAAGACCCTTGAAGGCCACGATGAATCCTCACCTTACAGACCTTTCTCAGACTTGGCCTTCCCTCCGGAGCTGGACCTGAACATTCCCTCTCTGTGCCTGAAGTCACAGCAGGCATGTGGCCCTGGGAAGCTTCTGGCCAGCCGGTGCCCATCGGGTCCCTGGTGTGGTCTGACCTGGAAAACCCACGTCAAGGGGCACAAGCCGTCTAGGAGAGAGAGAGACACCTGAAATGGGCACTTGGTGTAGGGTTAGGCTCTCACCTCTCGCTCTAATGACGTGCCAAGTGCTTATTAAACAATAATACGTTCACAGAGTTCTGACAACTGGGTGAGGACCACCCCCTCCGCCAGTGAGTATCCCCGGTAAATACGCTTGCAATACTCCACTGCCTTTTAATTAACCCGCCCTGCCTATAAACCCATTTATCTTTTAGAAAGACGTCTGCTCTGTGCGCAGGACATGTCAATAGATAATTAAAATGTTTTTCTTCGAGGATGAACCAGGAGATGAGATCTATGCATTGCAGAACCTTATTATTAAAAAATGTTATTTATGGAGGTTTAAACACTTGTTACTTGGTAACTGCATGGCGACCATGTCTCTTTAATATCAGAATTAAACAGGCGCCGCAGACAGAATGCGCAATGTTAGCAAACCTCTTGGGTCATAATTAAATAGCAAAAGTGACAAACATTCAATTCTTGTTTAGAAAACAGACACCCCGATCTGGCTTCCTTTCAATCAGGCATCGGCAGGGTCTGTCCTTGCGTTTCCAGGAGCAGCCTGGCCGCGTCGCTGCCTCCATCGCAGGCCCGGCAGAAGTTCCAGGGCAGCCGTTTCTTCTCGAAAGAGCAGCTACGAAGTGTCTTGGGAGCCTCAGGATAGAAGACAAAGTGAAACTGCTTCGGTGAGTGGAGACACTTCCAGAAGGAGCGGCCGCCCAGAGCCTGCGCCCAGGAGGAGACCCGTGGTCTGGCGAGGTCATCCCCACGGAGGGGCGACCTGTGCGCATGGGCAGGAGGCAGCCTGCTCAGGGGGGCTTCTTCCTGCGGCTCCCGGTTGCCCCAGCCTGCCCACCCTGGACAAGCCTCCTGACCACACCTCGGTCTAACAGCCTGGCTTGTTAGACCCCCTGTCATGGGTGAATTGTGACCCCCCCACCCCACGCAAAGATGTGGATGTTTTAATTCTCGGTACCTGCAAATGTGACTGTATTAGTCCGCCAGGGCTGATATCACAAAACACAGCAGACTGGGATGGTTGAACAACAGAAATTTCTCCTCACGACTCTGGGGGCTGGACGTCCAAGATCAAGGTGTTGGCAGGGCAGGTTCCTCCTACAGCCTCTCTCCTCGGCTTGCAGGGGCCGCCTTCTCCCGGGGTCTGCATGTGACCTTTTCTCTGTGCGCGCATACTCCTGGTGTCTCCTCCTGTCCTTCCAAGGACCCTGGTCCTCTCGGATGAAGGCCCTGCCCTTGTGACCTCACTGAACCTTGATCACCTCTGTAAAGGCCCCCCATCCAAATAGCGTCCCGCAGGGATAAGTGCGGTGACATCAGAACCTCCTGGGGTGGAGGGTGCACAGCTCAGTCCGCGACACCGACCTTATTTGGAAATAGGATGATCCGGTTAAGATCATCCAGTTCATCGGGGTCATGAGGACGGGCCTTAGTATGACTGCGTCCTTATAAAAATGGGAATCTGGACTCAGGGACAGCCATGTACACAGAGAGGACCCTGGAAAGGTGAAGCACAGCTCAGGGCGACGCCCCTGCAAGCCGGCCAGGGGCAAAGCAAGGCCCTCGGTCATTCCCAGGGATGGAGCAGAGGGTAAGCTGAGGTGCACCGGGGTGATGGGAGAGAGAAGTTACACCGTCGCTTCCGTTTAAATTCTAGTTTTTGTGTCCATTTCATCATGCACAAACGATTAATGTAGCAGCACATGCCTGTGATTTACAGGTAACATAGGCTCTTATATGGGGAGGGGGTCCACATTCAAACTATTTTGAACGTGTGATCGCTCGGAGGAAATCAGCGCTGAAAAATGAGAGCGGGGGCTTCTGCTGATGAGGATTTCCGGTAAGAGTCAGAAGCATGTATTCTGCTTCATCCCGTCGAAGACCCCTCACAGACCGGACGGCAGTGTGGTGATGACCAGCCGGAAGGGGGCGGGGGAGGGGGAGGGGGTGAAGGGGGATAAATGGTGATGGACGGAGACCTGGCTTGGGGTGGGGATCACACAGCACAGCATACACGTGACGGACTGTAGACTTGTACACCTGAAATCTATGTGATTGTATTAACCAATGTCACCCCAATAAACTCAAGGAAAAGTGTAAAAAAAAGACATACTCTAAATCTCTCACGAGAATGCTTAAGGTTGTAGGAGGAGATTCCACAAACAAAAGACTGGGGACAAAGGCAGGGTTCCCACGGCCCCCGGGTGCCACCCTGGGGTTGTTACAACACTATGGTTTCACCACTGTGACCTCCTCTGAGCAGCGGCCTCTGTCCTCTCGCCCCGAGGTCGCCTGTGCTGATGTCACGCCTGTCCCCAGAGAGGTCACCTTGAGTGAATGACAGTGACCCGCAGAGCGGGCAGGGGCCAGAGCCTGAGGGGCACCGGAACCCGGGACTCTGTGTTTGAGCCCCTCCGACCGTCAGTCGGGACAGTGGGGGAGAGATGCAGAGAGGCAGGCAGGGAGGCAGGCCTCCGGGGCAGGGGCGGTGACGGAGACACCCAGGAGGAGGGCGCCGGGGAGCAGAGGCACAGACGTGGGGCTAGGGGCTGAGCCGGCGGCAGGAGGTCGGGGGCAGGAAGGCAGGAAGGCAGGGCAGGACCCGACGTGGACTCAGCACGCGGAAGGCCGTGCAGACTCGCGCCAGCACTGTCACGCGTCACCGCCGCAGCATGTTCAGGCTCTGCGTGTCCTGTCGGTCGTGTGAACACACATCTCTGTGTCCTCTGCGTCTGGCAGAGGAGCCGCTGGGCTCCTGGGCAGGAGAGAGGGCAGCGCCCTGGGCCACTCCTCTCCCGCCAGGGACCGGGCGCTCTGGGGTCGGCACCGCCCATGCGGGGCCTGGAAGCTAAGAACCGGTGGTCTCTCGGCCCTGGTAGCTGCCTCGATTCCAGGAGAGGGGAGAGCGGGTGAGCGCGCCCGCGAGGACAGCTCCGGACGCTTCTTCCTCTCCTCCCGTGTTACCATAGTATCTCGTTTCCTTGGTTACCGGTGGCCAAGGAAAGGACACTGGGCAAGTGCAGGATTTTGATGGAGCTCTCTAAAGAGATGTCAGCAAGCACCTTGTTTCTTTTAAAAGAACACTCATTCTGTTCTGAGAGGTTGCTCAGGAAGGGGGTGGGGAGGGGAGGAGGGGTTCCTGCCAGGTCGGGATTTAGAAATTTCATCTCACCAGACAGAAACAAAACACTGAAAAACAACCCCGAGAACCAGAGCCAGGAGGTCTTACCCAGCTTTGTCCGTCGCGGGAGACCGGGGACCGGCAGGAGGGCGTGATGCTGAATAAGAAGCCATTTCTGCCAACGTTCACTTTCACGGTGCCCAGCGGGCTGGCTCAGCCACCAGCCTGATATTTGCGCTGCTAACCAAGCTCCCTTGGGGAATAGGGGGTACACCCCTTCTGCTGGGAGTGGCTGGCGTTAGCCTCCCACGGCCCCAACAAGGCCACACTAGCCCTGGGGAACCTCTCTGGAGTCTCCGGGGGGTGGGGGGAGGCAGGGATGGTGGTGTTTGACAGCTCATAATGCCAAGCAAAATTCCTCTCCCTCCAATAGGTTTGTCTCAACTTCCAAACCCAAGGCCGTGCCCCTCTTCAAGAACCAAAGAGCTAAGTGGCGATTTTATCTTTGCTGTGACTATATTGTTCCCTAACGGCATGAGGACCCATCTGTTTCTCCTACCTGATCTTGAGGTTCCTCGTTTGTGTTTCTTTCCAGATGGTTTTATCTTTGGAAGGAGAGGTAGGGAACACATAAAGACAGTTAAAAAATGGTATCCGCGGGGTCTATGATGAAAAGCCTCCTGAATCAGGAGATTTTCATTCCCCACCCTGACCCCCGGCTCAGAGGAGACCATCATTTCAACCTCTCAGGAATTCTAGAGAAAGTTGGTGCAAAAATGAGTATATTTGTCTCCCTCCTTCCTCCTCCTTCACCTTCTGGCTTCCTCTCTAACACAGATGATACGGTGCAAGCCATGCTGTTCTGCTTTTACATTTCTCAAAACTGCAGATCTTTTCATGTATGTGTATATAGTACTCTCTCATCTATAAATATGCAATAAAAATTGCAACACAGCATTCTGCTGTATCAATCTACCTCTTTTCTTATTCACCCTGGATTCCCAAAGTGCCTTGGGCAAAGCCAGCACATTGTGGGTGGGCAGAGAAGGTTTATCTAATGAATGAATGGATAACAATTCTTCATGTCAAGAGAGACCTTGTTTAGAGCATCAGGAATACGGAAAGTTCAGCTGCACGGAAGCCTCATTTTATCCTTTGCAAGGCTTTAATTCCCGGGCTCTTTAGTGTATTCTGTTGGTCTGTGTGTCTCTCTGTGTGCCCATACCACACTGTTCAGATTACTATCGGTTTATAGTAAGTTTGAAATCAGAAAGTATTAGTCCTGCAAATTTCTTATTCAAGGAGTTTTCCAGTGATGGGAATGCTCTGCATCTGGAATGGAGGGGGGCGTCTCATTTACTGACACTCACAGGGCCCATGGCTATGTGTTACTGCATGTAAATGATGTGTTACTGCATGTAAATGAAGCTTCACCAAGCTATGCAAGCTGTGGAGACAGAGCTGTGTGCCAGCAAAGCACGTGCAAAGGTCCTGGGGTGATGCAGGAGCAGGGAGGAGCGGTGTGCCGTGGGGGAGGGAGAGCAGGGAGAAATACCACCTGCCAAAGGCTGGAGAGAGGAACTCACGCCGTCCGCTGCTGTCAGGGGACGCTCGGAGGGATGTTAGGTGGCAAAGTGACGTAGCTGCTTCCTCTGATATGTTTGTGTTGCATTCTTTCCAACAGCCACGCCAGCTCAGTACCTCAAAAATCGTTAAAAATGCACCACTAAAGGCAAATGCTTCTGGGGAGCAGCCTTTCTCCAGGACTCCTTCCTTTCCCCTCTCCACCCCGTGCCCGTCCCAGAGGCGGGACCAGGGGGTGTGGCCAGGGCTGTGTCCCCGGAGCTGCCCCAGGGATGCAGGAATCAGACCCTGTCCTCAGTCATCAGCTGTTGGTGAGCCTCCTGTCTGTGTCCCGTGCGGTGTGGGGTGCTGGCCACCCAGGAGAGAAGACTGAGGTCTCTGCTCACCTCCCAGAGGGACTTGGTCTAGTTACAGAGTTGAGGCTTGCCTGAAATAGTCAGTAAGTGGCTTAAGGGGAGATTAAAACTCACTGTTAGATCAGATGGCTCCTACGCAGCTGAGGGCCGCGGGAGTCAGCTCTGGCAGTGGAGCTGACGTGGGCCTCAGAGTTCCCGCAGAGCCCGCCGCAGCCGGCTCCCTTGCTAGAACATTCCGCAAACATCTGGTCTGGCCAGACCTGCCGGGAGAAAACAGACACTGGAGAGCAAACTCGGGAGGCTCGGGAGAGGGACAGAAGCTACTTCATGGGGGGCTGGGTCTCACCCTGCGCGCGTGGGCACACACACACACACACATACACACACACGCCTCTGTCACACCTGTGATCCTGGCAGGAGCTGCATGTCACCACCCTCACCTTCCCAGGTGGGCAGGCACATATCAGGTGGGGGAGCGGGAATGCTCAGTGAGACTCTCTGTCCTGAGACTGGCCCTCAGGTTGCATGACACCTGACCTTGGCACTGAATGTTCAGAAAGCCTTTCTCCAAAGCAACCAACCAATCAGTCGTCTGGCCAGCATTTATTGAGCATCTGCTGTCTGCCTGGTGACTCAGGTCTAATGTGTGTCTTCAGGGAGCTTATAACCACCTAGGAAAGATGAGGGGCACACGGGACAGTCACCCGGTGACAAGTGGGGTGGTTAAGAGCTGGGCTGCCGATCAGGAAGCCCCGGGGCAGAATCCCGTCCCCCGCTGCTTACTTATGAGTGAGGGAAACCACGGCAAGGGGCCGCACCTCTCCATCGAAAAAATAAGCAGAATAAATAAACACGTCTTTCTTTTAGGGTGATGTAACGAAGCAGTGCAGGTGCACTCAGCAAGTTTAGTTCTTTTGTTTTTTATCCTCACCTGAGGACATATTCGTTGATTTTTTAGAGAGAGGAAGGGAGGTGGGGAGGGAGGGAGGGAGAGAGGACATTGATGTGAGAGAAACATCCATTGGTGTCTCCTGAACACGCCCTGACTGGGGATTGAGGGGAGCAGGAGTGGGCAGGGAGGGAGGCTGATCTGATAGGGAGCTCTGGAGTGGGGGTGGTCCTGCAGGGCCAGAGGGGTGGCCTTCGTGTCCCTTCACCAGCCAGCCACTGGCCGTGGGACAGGGCCTAACCCTGGGTGAGGCAGTTCTTTGCCCGGAAGGGCACCCCATGAGTTTGCTGCAGTTGTGATTCCCAGAGGCCTGGGTAGATGCGTGCTCCCCAAAGATGGGGTCTGGTGGGCCCCCAAGTTTTTAAAGGGAACATTTGCGATAAATGTCCCCCCCTGCACTTGGTCCGGGTCCATCAGGATGAAAGAGAAGCCAAGCGGGAGGAGCACCTGAAATGGACAGGCACTGAGCATGCCTGTTGTTTGTGAGCATGAGGGAGGAACGGGACTCAGACGCGCCAGGAAACCCGCAAGGCTCCGCGTCCCCACGCGCTCGCCAGCGTCGGGAGGATCAGCGCGGGTGAACGGTGGGGACGGCGGGGCGGTGCGTTCAGGGGTCAGTAAGAGACAGGAAGGATGGCACAGCACGCAAACGTCACGTGCTCACAGCTTCATTCCCTCAGACCCCAGACGGCACTCCGGAGCCCGTTGACTTGATTTCTGTCCTTGGCTGACAAGGGACCTGCCGTGTGACCACCAATAAGCCATGTTCCTTTTGGGGACCATAGCTTCCCCATGATAATGTGAACGTGTTGGTCTGAAGTTACTTTCCAACCAGCAGTCCATGGGCTGGAGCAGTTAAGGAAGGCTTCCTGGAGGAGGAGAGACCTGCGCTGGCTCTAAAGGGTGGCCAGGGCTGGGCTAAGCAGAGCGAAGAGGGCGAGGGGAGGGGAGGCGTGCAGGTAGAGGGAGAGTGAGGATCCTGCCAGGCCGTTGTGAGGGACATCCTTCTGGGCCAGATGACAGGAGGGTCCTGCTTAGTCTTGTCAGGGGGGTAACTGTGCCCACCCCCAATTTATAAGTTCAAGTCCTAACCGCTAGCACCTCAGAATGTCACCCGATTTGAAGATAGGGTCCTTATGCAGTTAAAATGAGGTCACTAGGGTGGGTCCTAATGCAACGGAACTGGGGTCTATACAGAGGGGAAATGTGCAGACAGACAGACTCAGAAGGAAGACCCCACGCAGACGCGAGGAGAAGGCGGCCGTCTGCACTCTGAGGACAGGGGCCTGGGGCAGGTCCTGTCTGGAAGCCTCAGAAGGAATCGGCCCTGTTTACTCCTTGACCTTGGACTTCCAGCCTCCAGAACCGGAGACCATGTGTTTCTGCTGTGTAAGCCGTCCAGCCTGTGGTCCTTGGTCACGGCAGCTCTGGGACACTCATAGAAATGGGATGTCCTTCCCCCAAGCCTGGGGTTCCAGGGTTCTGTGTGTCCTTGCCCCAGAGTTGGGTGGGAAGGACTGCGGGGACGTTTGATGTGGGGCGGGGCACACAAGGCAGGGGCTCTCAGAAAGACAGGGAGCTCCCAGCCTTCGCATTTGGCGTTTCCATGGCGAGACGTCGGGGCCCTGCCGTCGCCCGGAAACCGCCCTCCCAGCTGCCTTCAGAGCTCCAGAGCTTGATAAAGGCCACCAGCGGCTAATTGCTGCGCCGTTGGTCGTGTGGGGCTGGGCGGGCCGGCGAGGGAGGGGCCCCTTGGTGCGTCCTGGTTGCCATGGCACCGCGTTCCTAGGGTCTGACACATCTCCTCCTACATCCTCAGCCTCCTGTCTGTCTGGATTAATTGGTCGGTAGCTGTGAGCCGGACAAGCCTATTTTTATGCGGGAGGCAGCAAGACTTACACCTAATTAGCATTTGAAAATATTATGAAACAGCAGCCAGCCCCGCGAAAGAACGTGCGGGTTGGGATGCGCCTCTGTCTCCCCGTCCGGGCTGGCGCCTCGTTTCCTTTCTCCCGGGGAGCAGGGCCCTGGCTCCGCCGCTGCGCTCTGTAGGTGCCGACGGCCTGCGGGCCCCGGGGCTCCGTGGGGTCCCTGCGCCAGGGGCTGCGCCCCCGGCACACAGGCAGACTGCAAGGCGCTGGGTCATTCCCGTTGCAGCCGGCTTGGCATCCGAAGTGGGGCTTTCTGAGGCGTGCAGAAGCGCTCGGAGGAACAGGGGGGCCAGAAGGGACAGTCATAAACAGGGCAGGCGCCAGGGTCTCACTCAGGCGGAAGGAGCCTGCACGTGGCAGTCCCGGGCTGGTGTGGCAGCGGCTCCTTCGTCGGGGCCCGGGCTTCTTCACCCTTTCGCCCCTGCCCGCCACCCTTGGCTGCGTGGCTTTTATCGCCAAGGTTGCCCTTGGTCTTGAAGGACCTCTGGTTCTCCCCGTGTCCCAG
This sequence comes from Furipterus horrens, assembly GCF_987537825.1. Lineage (NCBI taxonomy): Eukaryota > Metazoa > Chordata > Mammalia > Chiroptera > Furipteridae > Furipterus > Furipterus horrens. Next base: position 2,635,895 of record NW_028327183.1, read on the forward strand.
CCACATTCTGGCCAAGAAGCAGAAGGGGAGGGACGGCTGAAGGACGTGTGTGCCACCTGTCACCTTCTCAAGGGGGTGCGTGAGGTCACCGAGGGCAGGACGGTGGCAATTTCACCCAAAACAGAAAGCCCTCCAACCGGCAGAGCACCGGGCACAGAGCCTCGCTCAGGGGCTATTTGCTAAATAAACGACACGCAGTCAGAACGGGCCACACGCGAGTTGTTTTAAAGTCTCCATCCCTCCCACCGGTGTCTAGAGTTCAGGCTTAAATATAAAGGCAATAGAAGAAAACTGCTGAACTTTCCAAAAACAAAAAATCAATCAAACCAGCTAGAAATCAAAATCAGATTTGGGGGCGATGTAAGCAGCACAGGGACACGCTGCTGTCAAAGGAGATCAGGGACGTGGCCGCTGACGCAGGGACACTGAGTGACAGCTCAAGGACAGGAGGGGGCGGGGCTGCCGTCACGTGGAGCCCATCCTGGGGGACAGAAAGGTGTGTGATTGAGCCGTCCCATGTGGTAGAGAACCCAGCCCGCCAAGAGCAAGATCTGAAGAGCAGGGGGCCCCCTTTCTTCGTTGGGTGAAGAGACCGTTCTGGAAGTTTCCGCAGGGATCCAGGACCGCTGGGGAGCTGCGGGAGAGCTCCCACACAACAGAAAGCTGTTCAGTGAAGTCGTTAGCGCCGCGATGGCCCTCATTTATGGTTTTACTTACTTAATAATTCAGTCTTTGGTGTCATGGGTTTTGCAGAGAGACGTCCGGTTAGGAATTACAACTGCCGTTCAGAGAAACGGATCGCCTCACGGCTGAGGGGCCTGCCAACTTTCTTTTATGGGTGCCCCTGGATGCGTTCCAGAACATTCTGAAGAAACAAATTTTAGCACTCCTCCCTTTCCCCTCCAAGTCTGGGAGCGGTGCCAGTCGGAGAAACCTTTCCGGGTGCCCTCCGTTCTAGGTGTGGAGCTGTAGCGGGCAGGCGGGTCCCCGCAACCAGCCTGGACAGATCTGCCTAAAATCCCGCCACCTCCAGAGGCTTCCAAGGACACAGGCCAGCACGCGGTCCTCCCCTTCCCGAGGACTTCGCCCGAGTTGCTCTCCTCCAGGCTTTGCTTCCAAGACGTCCCGTCTCACCAGACCCCAAGAATCCATCCTAAGCTTGCCCGAGGAACACCCACAACACCTCCCCGAACCCCAACTTTTCATCTGCACGGTGCTGTTAGTATTCCCTGGTTACGGGCAATGGGGAAAGACTGTCTACCAAGCAGAAGAGGAATTTATTAGTGGCTCACATTTTCTTTGGAAGGCTGAGCTCCAGCTGCAAGAAGAGAGGATGGAGGGATGCAGGTGGCTGGAAAGCTGGACCATCTTTCTCCAGTCAAGGTCAGTGAGCACCAATCATTGTCCGCCTCTGGATGGAAGCTTGAGGGGAGAGCATCTGATTGGCTCAGCCTGGTAGGCAGAGACCAGGGCACTGTGATTGATAGTCCCATGAGAGAGTCCAATGTAAAGGTGGTCCCCCCCTCCAGCAAAGCAGGTGCCATTGTACAAGGAAGGGGGAACGCATGCTAGGCAGGCAACCAAAGATCAACACAAGTCCTCTAAACTTGGGAGGGATCTGGATGCCAGGCTGGCCAAGGAACGAAACCAGGAAGGCCTGGTATTGGGGCACAGCTTTAAATTCTTGAAGGGCTCTTATTTGCATTATTTTTCTCATTCCTTACGACGATGTCAGGTAGGAATTATCATCCCCATCTCATTGATGAGGAGACTGAGAAACAGAGAAATCGAGTCGTTTGCAGGAAGTCCGGTTGGGAGAGGCCAGCGCCGTCCACACCCCAGCCTCGCGGACGCGCAAGCCCGTGCTGATAGCAGACCTTTCTTCTGGACTCTCCAAGGACAGACTTAAAGAGGGGTGGCTGGGATGGGGAGCAAACCCAGGCAGAGCGTGGCTAGCCACCAGGGAGAACGTTTGTGCTTCTGTAAACAGACAGAGCTCTCTAGCACTGTGCTTTAGAAAGAATGACCTTCCTGGCGTGGAGGATTGCTATTTTTATTTCTCAGTCCTATCCCTCCCTTCGTTTGTGAATCACGGGCAGTTCAGCCTTGCAGGTGACCTCAGGAATCTCCGTGGCTGGGTGGGCACTTGAGTTTTTACCCTCCGTGGGGTGTACAGTGGGTAACGTTTTTTAAACATTCCACTGCCAGGCACTGTTCTGAGCAGTTTTCATTCATCACCTCACTTAATAGCCACACCATCTTGGCGAGGTAGAAACAATGGCTATTTCACTTTGACAGAGATGGCACCTGAGGGATAACGTGTCCAGGGTCACATGGGCACCTCTGATGGATAGGGCCCTGTTTTGTCTTTGGCACGCAGCAAATAAGCCAGCAAGGTCCCTGTTTTCTTACGTCCACATCTAGATGACCAACTGTGGCTAAAACTACAAATAATTGAAGAAGATAACTAAGCAGGTGTCTTGAAGGACAGACCCAGCATGATGAGATGCAGGAGCTCGGGGAAGGGGCAACTCCAGGGGATGTGACTGGGCAGCATCTTTCTGTGACCAGGTCAGATCCAGGGGCCCGAATGGACGCCCATGGCAGTGAGGATGGGGCCCAAGCAGGGCGTGCGTTTTCCAGGGGCTGCACCCCCTGCAGGCGTGCCGCCTTCCACGAGGCCCTCAGGAATCCTCACAAAGGCAGTGAGTGAGCAAAGGCTATTAATTTTACTCCAGCTTATTCCTGCCCGGGAGGGAGTGCCGGCTCATCCTCCCCTTCCCTGGTACCCTCGTCTCCCCTCCAGGAGAAGTCGGAAGTCACCTTCCTGCACTGAAGGTCAGCCTCCCACCCTTTGTCACCTGTCCAAATCAGCCTCAGGCCGCCCCTTCCCCTGGTTGGCACCTGGGTGCTGCTAGGCCCTGGTTTGTGACCGTCTCCACTGACCTGCCGCTTGGGTGTGTCTGTGAGCAAGCACACGTGAGCAGGATTTGGGGTGGCTCTTCTCAGCAAACCTGTGAAATAACGAGAAATAGATCCACGGGTCGCTGCCTCCAGTCCCCGACACAGAGTTCCTGAAACCCTTATAATTTCCTGACAGCAAAGTCTTTTCCTCTAATGAGGTGACTCTTGGTGGCTCCTGGGTGGGAACTGGTCACCAGAAGAGCCAAGCCGTGATTAGAAGCTTGGCACTCTCATCCCTGCCCCCTGGCACCCCAAGTCTCCAGAGAGAAGAGAGGGCCGGGCCGGAAATGAAACTGATGGTCAGTCACGGCCACGTGACGGAGCCTCAAACAAAATCCCACTAGGATGGGATTCGGGGAGCTTTGGGATTGGTGAGCCATCTACATGTGGGAGGGTGGTGCCCCCCAGTTCCACGGGGTGCCCCCAGACCTCTCCCTGTGTACCTTGTCACCTGGCCATTCTTCTGTCCTTTATTACATAATAAACTGGGGAATGGAAGGGCTGCCCTGAATCCTCTGAGTGGTGCTAGCAAATCATTGAATCCCATGGGGAGGAGGTCAAGGGCACCCCCAAGTGTAGCCAAGCCAGACAGAAGTCGTGAGTGATCTGGGGACCTGCTACTCACCAGTGGCATCTGAAGTGGGGGGCAGTCTTGTGGAACTGAACCCTTAACCTCTGGGATCTGTATGAACTCTGCTTATGCCAGAATTGAGTTAATTGCAGGGCATTCAGTGGGTGTCACCATGAATCGCTTTGTGGGACCCCCCCCAACATCTGGTGACCAGAAGTGTCAGGGGTAGAGTGCTCTGTGTGCGGAGTAAAGGGGAGACCCCCAGGGAACGTGAGTTTTCCTTCACGGAATCTTCCTCCCCTTCCACAACGTGTGCCCCCACCCCCAACGAGTCCGGGTTCCCGGCTGCTGCGGCCCCCCTCCCCCAACCCCGCCCCGCACCACACTGGAGACCATCCAGGTGATGTTTCTCATTAAGGCTGGACTTAGGAGTTTGAACCTGGGAAGCCTTGAACTCAGTCCATTCACCTGGAAAAGTCCAAGCGGCATCCAAACCAAATCAGAGCTTATTTTCTCCTCATGGATTTATGAACCGAGCCGAAGCAATTCCATCTTTTCTAACATCAGCAGAAGACCCTAATGCCCACCGAGCCAGTGTGAACTGCTCATGAATTTAACAACTGTCTGAAGCTTTTGAACCAGGTCCTGAAAATAGTTTCTGAAATAAACCCAAGGACTCCTGCCCCCGGCTCCTCGGGCGGTCTGCTGGTGCCACTTCTGCTCCTGGGTCCTTGCTTGGCACCAAGGGGTGGAGCCTGGGCAGCGTCCCAGCGCTTAGCAAGGCCTTCTAAGGCGGGGTGGGGTGCAGAACCGCCGTAGCCCCGGCCCTCAGCGGGGCCCCACCAGGGACACCACAGACCCCACTCCCCGTGTTAGAGCTGGGGACCGAGGTGCAGAGCGGCAGGGCCGTCCTGTCTTTGGACCTCAGATCAATGCACCTGTTGGGCCCTCCCGTATCCCAGTGGTTGTCAGTCTCGGCTGCACATCAGAATCGCTGGGGAGCAGAGGAACCCATCTGGCCGGAGAGGTGATGACGGGATTGCCGCCCCCAACCTAGGGCAGCTCAGCTGCCAGGGAAGAGCTGGGCGTCGGTGGGCGGAGCCGAGTCCCCGCAGCTCAGAGCTGTGCAGGGCGAGCCTGGGCTGGCCGCTGTCCGCCTCGTCCCGCATCCCGACCCCACTTCCCAGCTGCAGCGGGAGGGCTGGGTCTAAGGCATCCCCGCTCCCGCGCAGTCCTTCAATTTCAGGGAAAGGGACGTACATCTAGGTGCGTGCAGGGCCCTCAACTGCCTGCCCCTCCGGTGCCTGCACAGTGCCTGCCACAGAGGGACACGAGAAGCGTTCGTGGGGGAGTGACTGAGGGACCGAGCGGATGAACGAGCGGGCGACACGTCCTCAGATAGCAACTCCTCGCCTCGCCCCCGGGGGCGCCCTACCGTCCCGGGCCCCGACGCCCACAGGACCTCGCGGAGGTAGGGGTGCTGGGGGAACGCTGCTGAGCGTGGGATCCCGACGCACCCCCATCGTAACCACTTCGCCTGCACGTTGTTTGGGCCTCACCGCCGCCGCTTCTGTGTCTGCCAGGTGGGTTAACAACGGTCCCCTGCGCAGCCGCTGTGTGTGTGGACATCTGTCCGTAACGATCCCTGTCGTCACTTAACAGCCGTGAAGTTCAGGGCGAAGCAGGGGCTGTGTGCGGCCTCCGAGCGCCCCGGGCTGTCTCGGGCTCCTGGACCGCCCCGACGCCGCCCCATCGGTGCTGCTCGGATCCCAGCGTCGGGGCGCATCACCCGCCCTCGCTGGTCTCACGCCCGTTCCCCGCCCCGGTCTCCCGGATCCGCCCACTCGCCTAAGCGCCCTCCTCTCGCTCTGTCTGCATTTTTTTCCTGCCAGTCACCTGATGCCATGTCTGTCTCCTCAGCTTCTTGTCCTTCTTTGGCAGAAACAGCTTGGGCCAGCTCCCGGGGCCTGGGGCGCTACCCAGAGGCTCTGAAATCCATATCTGGGACCGCTGGGACCGAGCATCGGGATTGTAGAGCAATGTCTGCCAGTGACACGGGCGGGGGCAGGGCTCTGTGTGGCATCCGGGTGCCATCTCACTGGGGCAAGGGAGGCACTGTGACTCATCCTTTTGTAGCTCTACTATAAATCTTCGAGCAAAATCGAATGTCGGCTGAAACGCAACATTAAATCATCTGACGCAGTAAGTGACCGGGAGGACAGGTGCTATAGAACGACTTCTCACTTGCTCTCAGCCAGACGGGACGTCCGTGCGCCTCTGTCCCTGGGGAGCTGGGCAGCCTTGGTGAAGACGGTTCTCCCCTCTCCCTGAAAAGCACAGGCCGTCGTAGAAAGACGTGGAATTTGCTGAGAAAACCGAAGGTCTGTCTGGTGGGAAGAAGAGCCAGGCTTTCTGAGGGATGGCCGGTGTGGCCGCTGTCACCGGCCGAGGGCCCACCGCGCTCGCCTGCTGGAAGGCTGGTCAGTCTTCCTCCTTTGGGAGGAGGCGGTAGGGCCCAGCGAGGGCTCCGCTGTGTGGGCTTAGAAGCGTCCCTGCCAAGGTGCTGAAGCCCACGTCACAGTGACTGAGGATCTCGTCCTGCCGGGCTGGGCGCCAGACCCACAGATTGCAGTTCTTCAATCGGACGGTCCCCAGGGTGTCTCTGAGGCTCCTAGAGCCTGGGCGGGGCAGGCTCATTCTTTGCCAGTGGGCGCCAGAGCCTCTGCCCAGAGGGGTGCTGGGGCGCACAGCGACCAAGAGCCTGGGCTTTGGGGTGGGGCAGTCCTGAGCGGCACGCCGCTTCCAGGTCTCTGAGCGGGGTTCCTGTCGGCACGGCTGGGGTAGCACCTCCCTGGCAACCCCAACTGAGAGCGTGCTCTGGCCAGAAGCCCATGTTAGTATTAGCTCCGGCGTCTACCATGGGCCAGATGACACGTCTAAGATGGGCCTCACGCACTTTTGGCCTGCACCCTGACCTCTGGCCTCCCAATCAGGCATCTGTGAGCTCGGCGCGAAAAAGCAAGGCGCTTTGAGAAATGGGTCTGAGTGAGTCGGGGAACAGAGGGGCTGTGAGGCTCTGACCAGAGAAGCAGACATACCGCCCTTCCTCAATCCGCACACATCCTTCTATTTTTTTCTATATGAAGTAAAATTTCATCCTTAGGCGAAGTCTTCATCTATTTTCCCATTTTTCAAAAAAGATTTACCTACGTATATGCGTGCGCCTAATCTCTATAGTCCTAGGAAAGATACGTGCATATCCATGAACCGTGTGTGTGTGTGTTTGCGTGTTGTTGTGAGAGACGGGGGAAGGGACTGGGGAGAGAGAGGGAGAGGGAATGAGGATGTCTGCTCCTCCCAGACTGCTCAGTGAATGGAGAGAGGGCATCACAACTAATGAACTAGGCGTTCTAATTCCATGAGCTACATCCCAGCCGTCCCCCACCCACGAATCGGAGTCCTGCAAAATTCCTCTCAAATGACTGCTATGCACACAGCCCCTCCGCCCTCCTTCAGGATTTAGAAAGACCTTCCAGGTGTCTGTGCCTCCCAGGGTTGCCGTTGCAGACACCTGCTGCGGGGACAGCCGTTCTGGGCTTGTGCGAGTTCTGGGCGTTCCCGCCCCACGCATCTGGCTACCTGCTGCCCCGCCGCTCTGCCGGCCCCGTGTCGTTGAGCACGGGGCTCAGCTAACCCTCCCCAAATGAATGCGATTGTCAGGGTCTCTGAGTGACCACCTTCGTGCACGGCTCTTGAAACACACTGTTGATAGAGTTGCAGCCGAAGCCGGGCCGCGCTGAGACTGGCGCGGGATTGATTTTAATTAACTTGTGTCTCATAATATAAAGGTGAGAAAAATACTGATTCTCAGTAGCTCCAGATTAAAAGAAGGGAGGGGGTGGCTGGGCAGAGACTTCATGAAAGTAATCGCCGCAAGGAAGCTTTGTTCCGAAGCGGCCACGTCCTCACTGCGTTTGGTTACCGCGCTCGGCCGGCTCAGCCCTGGACCTGTTAGTTGCTCCCCGCTTCTCATCCCAGGACTCCTCCGTCTAAGGGCCACCTGTTTAATTGGCTCTGAGCTGAAGTGTGGAAGAGAGTCTGGGGAGCAGGGCAAACCTTGCTTTCCTCGCCCCTTCCAACCTGAAATTTTTCATTCAAAGCCGAGTTCCAGAACCCACATAAGGGCGAGAAAAGCACTTTGTTAGTCTGAGTTTATTTAATGCTGCAGCTCTGTCTTTAAAGGCCCACGATTCCAGAAACACAGGCCGGTCCCTTGATGTGGGAGGTGCGGCTTCTCTCCTGGGCAGATGGTTGGGAAGGAGGGTCGTTCTTGGGCCGGGGCATGGGGCAGCGTCATGGGGGGCGGTGTGTGCCAATATGTTCGGCTGCATGTTAGTCTGCAAGATGGTCACGAAAATGAAAGGTCAAATAAGCCTGGAAAATCCTGTATATCTTAGCGCGCTCCCCACCCCAGACCCGGAGTCGGGTTACGCGTGATAACACAGCAAAGGCTCTGAGAAGTGCTGCACCGGGCAGACGTGCTCATCCGTGCTCGGTCCTTGCTCCCCGTCAGAACTGACCACAGACCTCTTTCCTGGGCAGCGGTAGGGCTGGGTGGGATTCAGCCGGGCCCTCTCCTGCAGGGAACAGGCCTGGGATCGAGGCCCTCCCTGGAGACCCCACTCTCCTTCCCTGTCTCCTGCGTGACCCTGGCACGTTCCTCCCTCACTCTGGCCTCCGGACTTCCCTTGCGCACAAGGAAGGGGTCCTGCTCTGGGATTCAAGGACTCTGTGAGGGCTGCAGACCAGTCAACTCACTTAGAACCAGAGGACGTGAAGGGCCAGGGAAAGAGGGGGAGAGACTGACTCAAGGAAAAAGAGAGAGAAGAGAAAGGGACCAGGCTTCAGAGAGAGAGAGCGTCTTGAGGAAGGTGTCTGTCTCTGCAGAGGGCTAGGGTGCTCAGCAAGAGTCTGAGGTTGCCTTCACTAAAGGAGGGACCCAGACGCCACCAGGAAGGTCATGTCTGCCATGCCAATGTGCCTCCTGCAAAGCTCCTTCACCACCAGGAGCAGATAGCTTTGTGACAGTATTCCTGCCCCCCGCCCCCCACTGTCCCTACCGCCCAGCGCCCATCGGTGCCGGTCACCAAGTCGGGGCACAAGCGAGGAGGGGCCCCGGTTCCCCACATGGTGCCCCCCCTGCCCCCAGAGCTGGAGGCCGCTCCTCCGAGGAGCTTGCTGCTGTCACCGCAGTGGAAAAGTCCCAGCCCGGAGGTCAGCCAACTTGGCTTGAGGCTACTTGGGAGGGAGAGCGTCAGGCGGCAACAGTTGAAACAGGATTAATAATTCTTGGAGTGACTCTGGTTATAAACTCTTCCATACGCCCCGAACGGAAGTGGGGGCCGCCGGGGGTGTTTTGCCGGGGCAAACAGATGGGGAGAGGGGCCAGAGAACGGAGGCTTGTGTTCTCAGCTGTCACTTTCTGAGCCACCCTGCACTCTGCCCAGACCACTGCTGCTGGGCCGGGCTGTGACAGTAATAACCACCACCGATAAAATCTAAGGCTTAGGTAAAAGTCATTTTATTGCAGGTCACACTTACTTTAAAAAGGCAAAGCACCGGAGTGGGGGGCACACAGTACAACATACAGACGACGGATCGTAGAACTGCACCCCTGAAACCTATATGATTGTTATTGGCCAATGTCACCCCGATAAACTCAGTAAAAAAACTATAAACGCAAATCACATGGAGCCGTCGTCATGGGCCAGGAGCCGAGCAGGACCCCCCCCAAGGGTGACCTCCCTGCTCTTCCTGCCACCCTCTGGGGTCTGTCCTTGCATTCTCCCTTCACAGAGACAAGGACCCAGAGTCTGAGGACCCGAGGCCTGGGCACAGACTCTCCTCACTGTGTCCCTGCGCAGAACAGGGACCCCTGCCTGAGCTCCCCTCGTCCTATCCGCAGGGTTCACGTGCGCACGGATTACAGGGAGAGAGTTTGCCTGATGGGTGCTCTCGGTCTCACCTCTAAGATCACTGCTCTTTTGTGTCTTGAGACCTCTTTTGTTAAATGCTCACTAGTTGCTGCTGCGCACCCGGCCCTCTGGCCCCTGGTGTCCCTGAGAGATGCCCCCTGGCTGGACCTTTGGAAGCCTCTGCCTCAGTGACAGGCAGGTGGAGTCCCAGCAGCCCACCTCGGCCCCTCCCGAGGGCCATTCCAGGGAGCCCGCCTGCTCTGTGCCACGTGACACTGCTGCCCCAGCTGCAGCTGTGGGGACCCGCTGGGCCACTGCTCCCCGGGCAGGCCGGTCCCCAGAGCAAAGTTTGGGATGCCAGGTCTTCCCACCAGGGCCCCCTATGCCGCGTGGCTGTGGGCTACATCCATCGCACCCTCCCTTCTGAGAACTTTGAACTTGAGCTAGCGGGACTGAGGAGCCAGGGCCAGGAGGTTGGGTCTGAGGCAAAGGGCCACGGAGAGAAAGGAGTGGAAGGTGGAAGGGACAGAAAGCAAAGGGGAGACAAGAGGCGACGGCCATGGGAACAGCGGCAGCCCGGCGAGGCGGGACGTGAGGTCCAGGTCCTGAGTTGCCTCTACCCACACTGTCTGTCTTAAGTCCTGGAGTGGGGCTGGCCGGCTTTCCCTGCCCTGTCCTGTGTCCTAGCATGAATCCTGTATCACCTCCGGGAGGGGCCAGCCCACGTTTGTGGCCCTGGAGGCCAAAAATCCCAAGGGAGCGCATCTCGGGGAGTTAGGGAGCTTCTAATGACTCAGTTCATCAGTTGAACTGGCAGCTGCTCCGTGTCCAGCGGAGTCACTTCTCTGTCCATTCCTGTCCAGCCCATCATCACAGGCAACCCAATGTGACTCCAACCCCCATTCTCTTCCCCCGCCGCCTGCATGTCCCTCCCTGTCCATCTGTCTGTCTGTCTTGGTCTCCCTCTCCAGTGGGACTTCAGAGCTGTTCGGAGTGGGAAATGGAGCGGCGGTGCTCTTTAAAATGGCTGTCTGACAAAGGTGTGGGAGAATTTTACTTGACGAAGCAGGAGCCAGCGAGAGAATTTCCCCGAGGAACCTGTCAAGGAGCTTCTTACCCCAGCCGGTGTGTCCTGCTCCCGCTGTCAGTCTTGGGGGGAGGCAGACGGAAGGCCTCTAATGGTCTCGCTGTGGTACAAGTGCTGGCGTTTCCCCAGTGCTGCCCCGGAGCACCCCCAGCCCCTTTGAAGGGGGCCAGGGCCCCGCGGGCCTGGGATGCGTGTGAGGCTTTGAGACCAGAGACGCGTGTCCAGGAGGGAGCTCTCAGCGCCGTCCCCCGCCCCCTCCCCCCAGACTCAAGTGGATGAGCAACGCCTGGGGCGAGACACGGGTGTCACCACCCCTGGCCCACAAACCCAGTTCTCCTACACACTAGGCCCCCGCTGGCCACACAGCAAGCCACAGCGGTCAACCCTCTGGCCTTTGACGTTGTATTATTTGGGGCCATCGGGTTGCCAGGGGCAGAAATCATGCTGGCTAATCTACATTTTTTAAAAAAAGAAGTCTATCCCCGGGTGGGGGTGGCTCCTAGGAAGAGCTGACCACCAAGCATGGAGGAGACGGAACTAGGTCAGTCCCGGCGGACACGGCGACAGGGCACGTTCATCGTGGGCGGGAGGAGCCCGCAGCCAGCTCTGCCTGTCCTGTTCGCTCTGATCACGGTGGTTCTCAGGAGAGAGAGGGACTAATTGGCGTGGCCAGGATCACGGTGATGGGCAGTCCCCCGGGGCAGGAGCGGAGGAAGAGGCCGCGCAGCCCAGCCGCAGCTCCGCGCCACGGGCGGCTCTGAAGGTCTGTCTGTTCTATCCATCCCACTCCGCTGTGCCGTCCACCGGCTCTGAGGGTCTTCCTGGCGCCCCTCTGGTGTTTCCATGGCAGGTCTCCCTTCATGGCTCCCTCACCCCAAAGAGCACGGATTTGGGCTCAGGCACTGGGCGGGAGCTCCGGCTTGTGCCCCCTTGGACCACAGCATTCTCGTGGTCCCTTCTGGCCCCAGGCTCGGCGCAGCCTCCTGCCTCAACTTACCTCAGCCCATCTCTTTGACGGGTGCCCAAGCCTGGCCATTTCTGGGCAGGATGAGAAAGGGTTTGGAAAAATGTGACTCCCTGTGTGGGTAAGGGGGCTGGGGCACACTTTAGCCATCAGCACGCAGGAGTGCACCCGCATGAGCCCCTTAGCGGGGCAGATGAGTTTGCGGGAGGGGTGGGGAGGGGAGGATCTGGTGTGGGGGGCAGCTGAAAGCAGCACATTTGGGGGGTGGCAAAAGGTAATGACGTGGGGCCCCGGGTGCCTGAGTGCAGGTAGGGGACCTGCAGACAGACGTGAAGAATGAGACCGTGTGGGGGAGGAAAATGACACCTGACTTGGAGTCTGAGGACCTAGTTCTGTGTCCAAACCAGCGGATATACCAGCTGAGCAACTTCGGGTCCCTACGGGGGTCTGTCAGGGGGTCTGTATTCCTTCCACTGCGGACCTTGCTGGATTCACGTGTCCTCTTCAGGCCCAGGCGGAAGGAAGCCCCCACCAGCCTGTCACTGACGTCCCAGGGGACGCGTACCCTCGGCCAGGGAGGGGGACACCCTGTGTGCCCGTGGAGACAGCAGCTGGCCTGCAGTGTCCTGGCAGCCAGCCAGGGGCTCGCCCATGTCCTCTCACAGCTGAAGAGACAAAGGCCCCGCAGGGGGAGGGACTTGTGAATGCCGAGCTGGTGACCAGCGGCGCTGGGACGGGGAGGAAAGCAGCCAGCACCGTGACACAGGGGACCCCGCGCTCTTTACCCAGCCTGACAGAAGGAGGCTCTGGAGGGGGCAGGCCCTGGTCCTGGTCTAACTGCCGCGAAGAGGTGACAGTCATGGGCTCTGCATTGACAGAGTCATTGTGGGGCCACATCCCCGGTGAGCGCAAAGATGGAGCTGTGAAGCTGCAGAGGGAGGGGCTTCCAGGCCTGGTCCACTGGCCTTGGCCTTGGCCTTGGCTGTCCATTAACTGTGCAACAGACAGAGTTCGGCAGAGAGGGGGCCCTTCCCAAGTCCCCCCCACCGCCTACCCCCAAGACCTAGCCCCTGAGGCCCAGGCTGACTTGTTTGCCCACAAATCCAGAGGCGATGACAAGCCCGTCCTCTGAGGGGCTGTGAATGACTGTTAATTAGGAAGTAAAATCGGGCCTGTGGCTCAGAGCGGCTGCGGCTTCTGTGTTTGTTTGCTCTGTGTGCCTGAGTGGGTGGCTCTCAGCATCATGATGATAGAGAGCCGGTAAACAGAGGAAGCACAGGAGGTCGCTTGGCCTTCAGCCCAAGACCAGGGCTGGAGGGATGAGGATTTCAGTGTTGGGGGAGGGACTGCAGCTGCTCTTGGCCAGGCAGACATTCCCACGGCGGAGCTGGCCGGAAGGGAGCAGGAGGACGCGTGGGTTTCTCTGGCTGGGTGACGGGCGAGAGGGGTGGGAGCGAGTCTGGCCCTGCGCCTGCCCCGAGGCACCCTGGCACCTGTCCCAAAGAGCCTGCCGCGCTGTTTGTCATTGAAAGAATAAAAGGGGGATACAGTCCAGATGTTCTGCAACAAGGAATGGCCAGTCTGTGGAATACTACACGGCCGTCAAAAAGACTGTGGCTCTGGGGCTGGAATTTGCACTGAAGCACCGGTCCAGTCCTTTGACCAGACTTGGGTGACCCCTGCCTTGCAGAGTGTCTGTGGGAAAAAGCACACAGTCAGTCACATTTAGCGTGCGCCGCAAATGCAAGCAGTCTGGTCCACATGTGCACCTTAGTAGAACAAACAACAGAAAATCTCTTCTCTTTTTAAAAAATATTTTATTTTGCAGAAAATCTGAAAGAAAAAAAGAAGAACCCTTAAATAAAACTACTTAAGAGTTAAAAAAAAAAAAAAAGCTGAGGCTAATATTCTGCTCTTGGAGAGATGACCAAGGCAATCTGCATGGGAACGGAAGGGAGTTGTCATATTCTATGTAGATAACATTTAAGAAAACACATACACACCCCTGTATATCTGTATCAGCCTAGGTCTTCGTGTGTTTGTGTGTCTGTGTGTGTGCAGATGCACCTGAAAAGCCTGGCAGCATGCCAACCAGCTGATAATGGCATTGACCTCTAAGGAGAGGGCTGGGGATGGGAATGGGATTGGGGGCTTTGGCTTTACGTCCCTGTTTGAATGTTCACAGTGGGATTGCTGTGGAGCTGAGGGGCCTGCAGGACCCCACATGGTGAGCCCACCAGGCGGCTGTATGCATGGCTCCGTGGCTCCGAGGAAACCCAGACTGGAGATTTGCTCAGGATGTACTTGTTGCAAAATATTGCGCTTTAATACACTCTCTTTATCATGTTGGCTGTGGCTGAGAGCAGGCTTCTCTCAGGAGAGCAGGCGGGTGGGTAGGAGTACCTGGCACGGGCGGACGTGCTGGGCGTTCACGGAGCTGTTTGTTAAACTAATGGCGGGAGACCCGTGGTGCAGTGGGAAAGCCACGTCCCGGGATCAGCCCCGCTCAACCGCCAATGGCATCTCGGGCAAGTCAACCTCTCCTGAGTCAATTCCTTCTCCATAAAGTGGGCATTGGCACAATTTGTCTGGCCTGCTTCTTTGAGTCGTTGGAAGGAATAAATGAGACAAAGGCCTTTGTAAGCTGAATAAAAAATTTCGTAAACTGTAAAAAAGAGAGCGAGACAGACAGACAGACGGCCTGCTGTAGTTGCAGGAAAGAGACCTACTCACGCTACTGAGGCAAAAGGGGAAGATGATCCTGAGGACACACGTCTGAGTCCCCAGGGCAAGGAGCCTGACCTCCACCACACCCAGGAGCTGCAAAGCCACCAGGTAGCAAGGCCACCATCCTCTCTCACAGGTGCTCCCCATCCGGTCCGGGGAGGCTTTGTCAAAGGTCAAAGGTCTTCCCCGCCCCAAAGCAAAGGGCTTCGCAGGGGTCTTTCCCTGCCGTCCAGCTCCAGGATTCTCAAGGTCAGAGACCAGTCTCTCAACAACACTGTTTCCCCAACCACAGGGGAGAAGACCTGAGAAAGCCAGGCCTTGGTCTCCAGCCTTGTCGGCCCCACCCCGGCAGGGTCTGTGGGTGTCCACTGGGTGCCACGCGGAGCTGCCCCCGCTCCCACCTCATCTGCTTCGCTGGCAACTTCATGGAGACTAGAGGGAGCGCCCAGGAAAAGAGGAGGGGAAGCTGCCAGAGACTCCCTGTGACTCGCTGCTAATAAACTTGATTAGACAGACAGTCTCTCCTGTTCCATTACCGACAGCTTGTGTCATGGTTTTGATTTATCACCTCCACATGCACCTGAGCCAGGAGCGGAGATTAGCCCACATTAAAGCTTGGCCACACAGGGGGGGCTGAGTCGTGACAGCAGGGGGGATCGGGGGTGTAGAGGCTGGGGAGCAGCGTCTGTGGGCGGTGGAGGTGCCGTGGGCACCCCTCCGAGGTCCTGAGGACTGGCTTTCTGCTCTGCATCGGGGGGGGAGGGGGGGGGGGCGTTCTCTTTCTGACCAGGGAAGAACGTCCGTGGAGGAGGCGTGGCGGTGTTGTGTGTGGCTGTGGGTCTCAGGAGGGTAATAAGTCTTAAGTCAGACCCGTCTCTGCAGGCACCCGGGCACACGAGCGAACCGATCTCGGCTGTAAAGCTGCGCATCCTGTTTCTTCTTCCAGAAACACTGCAGCTGGGGCCCTAGGCCCCAGGGTCTAATGGGGGCTGGGCACAGTGAAAAGGGATGCCATGCATGTGTCCCTGAGGCACTCTGATCCCCTCTGCAGCCCCTCCACAGCACCCAGAAGGCCCTCCGGCTACTCACGGTCCCAAGATTGGCACTGCACTGACAATCTGGGCAACCTGACCCCACGCCTGTCACCCCTGAGACGCCCAGGTCCCAAGCCTCACCAGGGCTCTTCCAGGAGCACAGAGGGTGAGCTCTGGGTCACTGGAGGTAGTCAAGTCTGGTCCAGGCAAACACTCGGAGCAGATTTCAGTAAAGCTACACTAAGACTCCTTCCTAAATGAGCTCTCGGGATACCCGTTGCGGAATTCCTGGGATATATGAGTAGGGCATTGGTGTTCCCCGGAGGCCACTCAGCGGGAAACCCCAAATCTAGAAGGTCCCGTTCTCCACCGAGGATCCGGGCTGACCGTGCTGTGCTGGATGGCAGTCATGCCTCGCCCATCACTCATGTCGCTGTGACTGTCGCCCCGAGCACATGGGCCGGAGCACAGCAGACGTCAGGGAGTGACGCTGAGTAGGTGAGCGAGGACCACCTGGAGGAGCGGAGCTCAGAGGTGGACGGTGGGAAGGCGGGGCCGGGGCCTTCACCTCCCTGCACCGAAGCTCTTAGCGCCTCTGTCCAACTGCCCCCCGACCCCCCCCCCCCCACTCGGACGCGGGACACTGCGGGCTCCTGCTTCCTCTCCTGTCTTGATTGGGTCTCACGCATCCAGCCAACCAGCTGCTCACGTGGAGGCCGGAGTCGTCGTGGACCCCTCCCTGCCGCCGCGCCCGCATGGAATCCATCCGCCAGTCCCCGCTGACGCCACGACACATCCCGCTTCCTCTGTCTTCTCGCTCTCCGCCTGCCGCCAGCCTGGCTCAGGCCTGGGCCACCCCTCGCCTAGACCCCAGCCGTGGTCCCCTGATGGCTTTCTCTGCTTCCTCGCCCCCATGCCGCCCGCCCCGCAAAGCCCCTTAGCCATGTGGCTGGTCCCTCCTAAACATAAATCGCCCCTTCTTACTGCGAAAGCCCACGAGTTTCTGTACGAGCTTTATCGGGACTAATTCCTTATTCCATACGACGCTCCCCTTCCTCACCACGCTCAGAAATTCTTCTCTGTTTTCCAACCAAGCTTGCTTCCACCCCAGGGCCTTTGCACCTCCCATTTCCTCCCCCGGAAAAGCTTTCTCCCCAGGTCTCCCCATGACGTGGCTGGCTCCTTCTGTTCACTCAGACCTCAGCGCAAATGACACCCACTCCCCCCCAGGAATGCTATTCCCGCCTCTAGCAGCCCTTTCAAGATGTTCCTTGTAGCACTTTCACTAGCAACATGATCTTATTTACTTGTGCGCTTATGTGTGTTTGCGATTCCCTCCACTAGAATACGGCGCACACCCCAGCGATACGGCGCGTTCTGCTCCAGAACCGCAGTGCCGTGAGCGTTGCTATGAAGCGCGTTGTAATTTTTCTGCCGGTGGCGGAGGGTCTTGCGTTCCTTGCGTAGAAAACGTCCGCATCTGTGCAGGGGAACCCCTGAAGCACCGTGGAGTGAGGGCTGCCTGTGGCACTGGTCGGTTTGCTCGCTGCTCCATGCCCCAGGGCCGAGAACAGTGCTTGGGACGCTTACTGAATAGATCGAGTCTACAAGGTGCTTGCTCTGGTCAAAACACGGCTGTGGGGACTTGGGGCCGCCCTTCCTAATCCTAAAGGAGCCAGGGGCTCTTGCTTGGGCAAACTGAGCTTGACCTTGTTCCCAGGGGAATCACAGCCCCGTGAAGGAGAAGACATGGCCAACGGGCAAGGGAAGGGCTTGACAAGAGCTTCCCGACCTCCCTGGCCTTCCTGACCTTGTCAGGATTCTCTCTTTCACGGATTTGGTTGGCATCAGTCCCCTACCCACCTTCTGGAACAGGCCTTGGCTTTGCTCTTCGGGAAGTCCTGCCTCTGACCAGGACGCCCACGTGCCTGCAAAGCCAGGCCAGGCGTGAGGAAGCCTAAATTGCAAAAACAGCCAGAAAGTTGGGTTTTCATCAGAGGAGATCAAACTTGTTGTATTGATTGGGGGAAGGGCAGGAGGGGCGAGGGGGAGCCGCAAACAGCCCGAAGCTCCCGTTTCTCTGTGATTATAATCAATGCCATGGTCAGCTTCTCGATTTCATTACAAGAGGGGAGAAAGAGCCAGCTGACGTCACCCACACCCCCCCAGCCTGAGACACCCGCAGGTGATGGCGCTGGCTTCCCAAACCCTTTCTTTAAACTCTTCTTATTAAACTTGCAGCGGGTGAATCTCCGTCGGCCTATTGATCTGAGTATTAGAGTGCGTATCAAAGATATGAAAATACCAATTGTTTCAGAGAGAAGCAACTGTCTTGATAGTGTTTCTGCCTCCAGAGTCCTGAATAGTCCCCGTGGTTCTCAGGCTGGGCAGAATCAGAACAAGGGCATCTTCTTGGCAGATGTAGAGTGAGTAGATTCTCTGCATAGATTCCAGGCCACCCCCGGGTGCTGTTGCAGAAGGCACCCCATGTTTTTGGGTGGCTGGTCACCTCCTTTGACAGGGTGGTTGTTGCTAAACCTGAGAGTTAGAGCAGCAGGAATGACTCCAGCTCTAGGTCTTGAAGCTCTGAGAACATCCTGCCCACCACGCCTACAGATTCTCCAGGTCCAGCTCAAATGCCACCTCTTCCAGAAAGCCTCTCTGGATTTCCCCATTTAAGCTCTCTCCTCTTTATCCCCATAGATCTTCAACCTCCTTTCTGGTTTATTCCAAAGTCCCCACGGATGTTATTGGTGATGGTGACGGTCATAGCGATGGATGCTGATGGTGGTGATGATGCCAGCACAGAAGCCATGTGCCAGGCATGTCCTACCCACTGGGAACTTAATTTCATATGTGTCAAGTGGTTCGGTCCTCACCACAGCCCTGAGGCCGGCACTGGGGGCCCCTCACGGCGAGGAGAAGGAAACAGAGGCGCTGCACGGGGTCAGTGCTCCCAGTTGTGACGTTGTGGCCTCTCCCTCGGGTCCTCAATCCCTCTGTGAGACCGCGTCTAGGACACCCAGGTTTTGTACTGGTCTTTTCCTGACGTCCTCAACCTCCCAGTCCCAGTTCACGCAGCGAAGGGCCTGGGGAATCTTCTCCCAAGATACTGCTTCTGCTGTGAGCATCTGGCAACATCTTTGATTTAACTTCATATTTTCCCGAGGAACATCCTGCCGGGAGCAGATGGCCGTGAGAAAGGGCAGACCAGCGCTGGTTTGCCTTTGGGGTCTCAGAGCCCCGCCTGCTGCTCCTGAGGGTGGCCGTAAGGAGGAAGCTCCTGAGGCTGATTGTTTGTGGGTCCCAGAGGCCTCTGGGCAGTGGGCGCTTGTTCGTCTGTCTCGTTACAGCTCTACCCTCAGGCCCGAGTGCAGGCCCACTGTGGACGCTTCTTCAACAAACGCTGATTGCTTGCCTGCCGCGTGCTGGCATGAGTGCTGGGACCTCAGCAGTGAGCAGCAGAAGTGTGGACGCGGTGAAGGGGCCCCGGGAGGACAGACTGCCAGTCACAGACCGAACCTCAGGGGCGTGACGTGCAGCCCAGAGAACGCTGTCGGTCACCTTGGCATAGCACTGGGGGCCGGGGGCTACAGACTGAGTGGGGGGACCCCTTCAAGTACATAAGCGTCCAGTCACTATGTGGGACGCCTGAAATGAATATACTAGAGTATGTCAGCTGTCATTTAAGAGTGGATTCATTATCATGAACACAGGCAGCGGTGTGGTGATTGCAGGGGGGAGGGGCTGGGGGGAGGCAGAAGAGCGTATCGGGGGGATAAATGGTGGTGGAAAAAGTAACATACAATAAAAGAATTAGTTTTATAAAACGTGTGCCCTCATGCAGCCTACCCTCTGTTATGTTACTGACTCGTCATGGACAATGACCTGTTTGATCCCCGCTTTATGGGGTGCGGCGGTGGGGTTCTGCCCACCATGGATTCCTTCTTCTCCTGTGTGTCCTTTTCAAAGTTTCATATTTCACGCTGTCTCTGTGGCCCGTTGTGAGATCATCGTTGCCTGAGGCGTGAGGTCTGTGCCCAGGCCCCTTCCGCCCTTCCTGGGCGCGGACATAAACGGCCCCACGCCGTGTGTTGCGAGGGGCACCCTTTCTCCATTGACCCGCCTTTGCCTCTTTGTCAAAACCAACGGGCCGTTTGCGTGGGCCTGCCTCTGGGCTCCCCCCCCCCCCCGCCCCCCTGCCCTGCGCCCGTGCTCTGGCCAACCAGGGCCATTCTGAGGACTGTCGCTCTATAATAAGTCTTAACTTGGGTCGTGTAACTTCTCCCACGCTGTCCTTTTTAAAAAATGGTTTGGGCTCCTCCAGCGCCTTTGCTTTCCTGTGCAAAGTTTAGAAGTAACATGTCTGTAGCTACAAAAACCCCTCCTGGGATTTAGAGTGGAATTGCAGTAACCGTCCAGATCAGCCTGGGAGAGAATGAGCCGCTTGTTAACTATGCTGAGTTTTCCGTTCCACAAGCACCGTGTTTCCCTCTAATCATTTAGCTCCTCTTCGATCTTGTTCACCAGGGTTGCGTCCTTTCAGCAAAAATGCACAGCCTGCTCGCATCTTTGTTAGCGTTAGAGCCACCGCTCCTTCCTGTTTTTGGAGCTATTGTGTGTTATTTAAAAAAATATTGTAGTTTCCAATGACTCCTTTCTGGAGTACAGATTTACAGTGGATTTTTTAAATGTGTTGTCCTTGATGCTCACGATTTTGTTAGTTCTGGTTTTTGTTTTTCGTAGACTCCTCTGGGATTTTCTACGCAGACAGTCAGGCTATCTGGAAATAGCGACGGCTGGATTTCTTCCTCTCCAATCTCTGTGCCTTTTTTGTTTCTGGTCTTATTGCGTGGGACAGAAGCTCCCGTGTGACGTGGAGCAGGAGTTAGGTGGGTGAATGAGCATCGTCCCCTTGTTCTCAGTCTTAGGAAGAAAGCATGCATTTCTCTTCACTAAACTTATGTTAGGTGTACACTTTTTCTTTTTTCTTTTCACTTGGTGATGCCCTCATCAGGCTAGGGAAGATTACTTCTCGTCCTAGTCTGCTGAGAGTTTTTATCCTAGGTGGGTATTGGGCTCCTACAAATGCCTTTTTTTGCATCAATTGATATAGCCACGTGATTCTTTCTTCTTTAATGTGTTAATATGGCAGATGGCAATGACTGATTTTCAATTGTTGAACTAGCTTGGTGCTCCTGGGATACGTGGCACTGGTTGTGAGGAATTATTCTTTTTTACGTGTTGCTGAACTCAAGTTGTTAATATCTGATGAGCAGTTTTGTGTCTGTATTCATGAAGGAAATTGATTAGTAATTTTCTTGTGTTTGCCTTTCCAGATTTTGGTACCAAGGTAGCTTTGGCCTGATAAAATAAGTTGGAAAGTGCTTTCTCCCCTTCTATTCTCTGGAAGAATTTGTGTAGAATCTTCTTTAAATGTTTGGTAGAGTTCACTGGGAAACTATCTGGACGTATAATTATCTTTCCAGAAGGTTTTAAACTATAAATTCAATTTCTTATAGATAGGACTATTTAGGGTATCTATTTTTTCTTGGGTGAGTTTAGTAGTGTGTGGCTTTCAAGGAATTAAGCCATTTCCTCTGAGCTGTCAAATCGATGCATATAAGAACGGTTCATGGACATAATTCCCTCATTAAACATTTTCCCCCATTAAACTTTTAATGTCTGTGTAGTCTGTATTGATATTCTCTCTTTTATTCTTAATGATGGCAATTTGTGTCTTTTCTATTCCTTTGAGAGTCTGGTTATAGGTTTGTCAATTTTATTGATTTTTCAAAGAACCAACTTCTGTTTTCATTGATTTCTCTATTTTTCTGTTTTTAATTTCATCGATCCCCACTCTTGTGATTACCGTCCCTTTTTCTTCTACTTGCTTTGGGTTTATTTTCCTCTTCTTCAGGTTTTTAAAGGCAGAAAACTAGCTTATTAAAATGAGACCTTTCTTTTTAAAAACAAAAGCATTTAATGGAGTAAATGTCTCTCCAAGCACTTCTTTAGCCACATCCCATAAATTGGATGTGTTGTATTTTATTTTTTGTTCACTTGTTCATTCAAAACACTTTCCAGTTACCCTGAGACTTCCTTTTGCCCACAGATTATTTAGGAGTGTGTTGTTTAATTTCCAAGTGTTGGAGGATCTTTTTCAGAATATCTTTGTTGATTTCTGGTTTAATCCCAAGATGTTTAGGTTTTGAGCTTCACGCCCTACAGCTGGAGGCAGGAACTGGGGCTGTTTTTTTTGGGGGGGGGTATCCTGATAACTGCAAACAAAAGCCTTAGCTGTGCTCACAGACCTAGAGGCAACACTCCCCCTTCTCTGCTTAGGCTCTAAGGACATGTTCATGCAGGCACTCGTAAGTTCTGCAATCCTCCACATTTGAAAAGACCTAAACACCAGACGAGCTGGCTACATTATGGTAACCCACACCACAGTGCCATCCAGCCATCCAAACCTGTCCTGAGAGCCCTGGCGGAGTCGCTCAGCCGGTCAGAGCGCCGTCCTGATCCGGCAGGGCTGCAGGTTTGGTCCCCGGTCAGGGCACGTACCAGTCACAGGCAATGGTGCGTGGACAAGCGGGACCGCAGGGCGGGGCTTCTCTCTCCCCCTAAAATAAATACTATTGAAAACGCAGTACCTCGTCGTGAGGAAGCATGTGGAGTGTCCTGCAGCGGAGCTAATGATACATAACGGAGCCCCTTGTTGTCTGTTCACCCCCCACCCCCTGCCCCGCCCCCGCCCGGGCAACGTAACCTCAGCGGCGTGATGAACTTGGCCTCTCTTGTTTATGCTGTTTCTTCAGGGCCTGCAGCAGTACTGCATGCGTCACAAAAGCTCGGAAATATGTAAATAAATAAATAACTAGGAGAAAGAATATTTGCCGACCTCATTACTGTAATTCACGTACCATGTATAATGCACATGTAATATATATGCATATGGACATACAGGCAGATGCAAAACCTGGGTTCTCTCTGTGTATTTATTTTTTAATCCTCACCCAAGGGCTTGAGAGAGAGGAAGGCAGAGAGGGGAGAGAGGGAAGGAGAGAGAGAGAGACATCGGTTGGATACCTTCCATATGTGCCCCTGCTAGGGACCGAATCCACAGCCTAGGTTTGTGCCCTGACTGGGGATTGAACCTGCAACATTTGGCCTACAGGATGATGGTCCAACATGCGGAGCCGCCTGGCCAGGACTGGCCCCTCTCTTCTCAGGGGAGGTACCTTCTTGCTCTCCTCACTGCCTTCAGGGGATGAGCATTCCCCACCCCCTTCCTTCCTCGTGACTCACTCCAGATCTTTTTCAGCCGATACCCTGATTCTCCCCCACATCTGTGGAGCGAGTCTTATTTGAGGGGTGTTTTCTGTCATTTCTGATCCCTGCATACAAGAGTACAAGTCACCTTACTTTTCCAAAAGGCAAATGTGACTCCTAAGGGCCCACAGTGAGTTGATGGCTGAGGTGTGTCTGGGGACAGGGTGTCTTGCTCCCAGCCCAGAGCCCTTCCCCCGACTGCCCTGCTGACCAGAGATAATGACTCTGGAGCATCCGGGCCCCTGATCAGAGTATCTAGCTTTTCAGCGCGGCGTGAAATGCCACCGTGGCCTTGCATTCTGGCTGGTTCTTACATTCCCCAAATACCAAAAGGGCGCAGTCTGCCATAGCAACTAACAGTCTGAAAAATGTCACTGCATTTTAAAAAACATTGGACAACTGGGCCGCTTGTGCTTTGCCTCTCTCTAGCTTTATATCAAACAACACAAATACTGTACGATGCACCCAGAAACTCTCAGCAGGCGTGGGTGGAATGGAATGGGTTTGGGGGGAACCAGTGATCTGGGTCTGGCACAGTGTGAACTCAGGCAAGTTCCCGCCTCTCCAGGTGTCACCTCCCTGTGAAATACACTATGTGGGCCTTGAAGGTGCCATGCACCCCCAGCCTGGCAGGCAGTGACAGCTCAGTGGGAGGATCTGTTGTGGGTCTGTCCTGGCTGACAACTGTGCTCTCTCTCCATTCCAAGCATTCCGCTTTCGAGGGACGCGCATGCCGCCGGAATCAAGGTGAGCTCTACCTGATGCGGACCTGCCTCACCTGTTCGGCTTGCTTCCTTCCTGCCTCTTCTTCCCACCCCCAAATCGGTGGTCCCTGCTGATGGGGGAGGCCTGGCAGCTTCCCCGGCCCCCTTTTGGGTTAAGGGGGTAGGGAGAGACACATGGAATTTTTACCTTCTCTAGATTTGTGCTGAAGGACGTCTGTCCACTTGGAACTGACCATGGAAGTTGACATTGGATGTCCTTGGAGGACACTTATGTTTGGGGATGCTTCTCTGGAGCCCAGAAATTGGTTTCAGAAGCTGGCTGTCCACGTCCACCACAGGCCAAGGCTCAGTGTGGAAGGACAGTGTGGACCCTGGGGCTCAACCCCCTTGCATAACACCCACTCATGCCCTCATGCACCCCCCACCCCCACAGTGTCTCGGGCCTCCCTTCGTGCCAGCAGCGGTCTCTTCTTTGTAGAAGGTGCATCTGGTTCATTTCCTTCATATACTGATTTTTTTTTTTTTTTTTTTTAGAGAGAGAGAGAGAAAGATCGATTTGTTGTTCCACTCATTGGTTGATTCTTGTCTGTGCCCTGACTGGGGATCAAACCCGCAACCTTGGTGCATCTGGATGACGCTCTAACCAACTGAGCTGCCCTGCCAGGGTCCAGCTGGTTGATTTCCACTCTCCTGCCAGCCTCAGGGCATCCTCAGAGCTGGGGTCTCAGTCAGTGTGTCTCTCTCTTCACCTGAGCCGACAGCTACTCTGTGCAGGGGAAGGCCATGCCCCCAGCCACCACTCACGCCCAGAACGACGCATCCATCCATGGTGGGAGGTTTGGCCAACGGGCTTTGTGCCGCAGGTGGAGGGCGCAGCACCGCTGTGGCGCGGCCTTTCCGTGCCCCTGCCTCCGAGAGCCTGAGCACCATGTCCAGCGTCTGACTGTCGCTCCTCAGACAGCATGGTATTGTCATGCTTCCGTCTCTTTTAAATAAAGAGAACAAGGAGGCTGTGTTGTACATGCAAAATTAACACAGATCTAAACCGCTGCTATTCTTCCAGCCATCCCGGACCCTGATTTGCGTCGGCCTCTTCATTTTCCCACGGAGCGTGTACAGCTCAGGAAGGATTACAGGGGGTGGAGGGCCCACTTACCACTTCCCATTTGATTAACACGATTTAATGCGGCAATAATGCCGGGGAAGTTCATTACTCGGGAAGCGCTGCGTGAGGCTGCCTGCCGTGCCTGGGGACTGGTCTTTTTATTTAACATGCGATCCAGGTGAGAGGCTCTGTGAAATCCTCCTAAACGGTGGAAGGTGGAATTTCCATTCGATGTAGACAGACAAAGCAATCCCTCCGTTTGTACAGCTTTGGACAGTTTCTTCATTCCGTCTACAAATATTGAGTGTGGCTCACGGAGCTTAAAACTCTAGGATGAGAGAAACAGCCGAGGACCCTGTCAGGGGCACAGCTCAGGAAGGGACTCTGTCCAAGGTTGGGCTCATCAGCGACGGGCGTTATAAGGGGAAGGACAGGGAGGGGGAGAGCGGTAACATAGCACCGCTGTGGGCTCGCACGCCGCTCCTCCAGGGGATGCACTCGGGAAAACGGGCCCTGCCCGGACCTTCCCCTCTCCACCCACGGCCGGGCGGCCGCTTCTCGTCGTCCCAGCCACTCAGTGGCCGGCCGCCAGCCCTCCTGTGTGTCCTTAGCCCCACACGCCTCCCCCGGAGCATTGTCACCTTGTGACAAAGTACATAATCTATCTGTTTCTCACGGCCATTGTTGGTCTCCTGCCTCCCCTCCCTCCGCGCCCAGCCTCTGGTGCCACCGGGCGGGGGTCTTGCTGCCTTCTCCCTGACGAGCCCCCGATGTCCAGAGTGGGGCCTGGCACGCAGCAAGTGCCCACTCAAGGTCGGATGAGTCTTGCGTGGGAGTGTCCGGTGCGGCCTCAGACTCCCCTATGACCCCCCCCCCCACCATGTTCACGGTCCAGGGCCCGGAGGCCTCCCTCCCACTGGATTATCAGGTCCCCTTTAGGAAAAGCCCCCCAAAGCGAGGCAGCTCTTGGCCAGCTTCTCTGACTGTTAGGATGTGAGTGATGAAGATGACAAACTGAGGCCCAGAGCGGGGAAGGGGCCGGCATGTGGGAGCTGCCGCAGCGTGAGTGAGCTATGGGACAGGCGGGTCTGCTGAGGTGGGGCGTCTGGGGGGCGGGCGCCGCACCCCACCCCCAGTGCCCGTGGGGGGGGCGGGGGGCGGGGCCGCTCTTCCTCATTTTCCCTGAACGGTAATGGCTGAGGCTGCTGCGCAAGAGCAAATTGTCCTCATTCGTAGAGGCTGGGGAAGCCGCCTGGGTTTGCCTGCGAGGCTGGGGAAGGGCCAGCCTGGGAGGCTGGGTGCACTCAGCCCCCTCAGCCAGTGGGTTCTGTCACACGCCACCCGAGGAGGACACCTCCCTCTGTCTTCCGGGCAGAAGGCACCTCATGACAAGTTCCACTGTCGGGAGAGCACCCGCGTGAGCAAAGGGAGTGGGCACGGGGCTGGGGGTGGGTGGGCCCTGCTGGCTGACCAGCTCTTTGCAGACGAGCCCTCGGTCTGCGGGAAGGGTTATGTGACAGGTCTTTAATCAGGCCTCCCCCGCAGCCGCGCACAGCTGGTGACCTTTACCCTCTGTGCGGGCCTCCACGCGGCCCGCACTCTGTTTATGGCCGCGCGTGGCCCTGTCGGAGCGTTGGCGATGGGCCAGCTCGTGGCCCGGCCGCCGCCTCCCCTCCGGACACCAGACCCTCTGGCTCCT
The DNA here is from genome assembly GCF_987537825.1 of Furipterus horrens. Classification (NCBI taxonomy): domain Eukaryota; kingdom Metazoa; phylum Chordata; class Mammalia; order Chiroptera; family Furipteridae; genus Furipterus; species Furipterus horrens. The sequence goes on from NW_028327183.1 coordinate 2,662,081, forward strand.
GTTCAGTGTTCGGCTTGTCCCGCTCCGTTGCTCTGCAGTTGTGATTCTCACCTCATTTCTCTCCCTCTTTGGATTTTCCATCCATGATGGCAGGAGGGTTTTGACTCGGGAGGCGTGGGAGGCAGTGGTGATAATGTGGTGGCAGATGCCGTGTGCCGCTTGGACTTGCCACTGGGCCTCCTCGCCTCCGTGTTATCCTCACGGCTTCCCTGCCGGGGACGCCGGACGAGAATTCTCCTTCTACCTGCGGCGGAGCTGGCCAGGCTTGGGAGGAGCGGGGACTGACTCGGGGTCCAGAGCGAGGTTCACACCAGACTCTGGGGGGGGGTCCAGCCGTCCGGCAGGCACGTTATTCACGAGGGTGTGTGACAAATATCGGCGGTTGCTGCCGTGCGCCAGGCTTTTGTCCGGGGGCCGGGGAGAGGCTGATTAAAAGCAGCTTAGGTCTGTGCTCTCATGGAGCTTACCTTTCCGGGATCCTTCTGGAACAAGAGGTGGTTTTAAGATACTCACATGCTTTTGTACAAAATGGTTGTCTTCCCTTGATTTGACTTTACAACAAGGCTAGGGAACAGCACCCCCCCTTCCCTCTCTCTCCCTCCCTCCTCTCTTCTCTCCTCCTCCTCTTCTTTCTCTCTCTCTCCTGTTAGGAAGAGGGGGGGCAGGGATCCAAATTCACTGCCACAGCCACCTCCTGCTTTCCTTTCTTTCTCTCCTCGTGATTTCAATAACTTTTGATACAATGCACCGCAGCGTCTTCTTACACGAGAACAGAAGGTGAAATGTTAATACGATTTTATTTGGGCTCAGACGGGATAAAGGAGACCTCTTGTCTCCCACCTGTCCTCCTCCCGTCCGCGCGCGCTAATTAAATCGAGCCTGTGGGAAGTGACCTCCGGGGGAAGGGAGGCTCCTGAGAACATAATACGTTTTAATCAAATATGGGCAATAAGTAAATAAGCGAGTAAAGAGCTCTTAGGCGAGGAAAGGCCCTGAGAACTTCCAGATGGGAGTTCTTGAAGGACAGGTAATTTTCCTTTGGTTGGAAGTGCACACTTAGGTAAGGAGCCCCAGGGTTCTGGAAACAGGGTCGCTTGGACAAAACCATTCACCACCCCCAACCCCGATGCCGGTAGGAGAAGGGAGAGCTCCCTGCAATGCAGCACCCCCTCTTTCCTCGGTCCCTGAGGACCACCACCAATTTTTCTGAGTGTATGCCTCACCTGGCCACAAGGGGGCGAGGAAGAGTCGCTTTCCTCTGCATGGTGACGGGACCGGGAGCCTCTCACCTCTGGGCCAGGTGTGCGAGATGACTCGGTCTGCTGGGCTTGGAGATGCTGAAAGGGAACGGAGCATCTGCCTGCTGGCGGGAGTGGGGTGAGGTTCACCCCACGTCTGAAAATTCTCTGTGCCAGGAGCAAGGCTGTGCTGGGAAGCGGAGCTGACAGTGTGGGCTCTGAAGGCTGTGGCGTTTCCTCTGGGTGAGATTTTACATAGGCCCCGCAGCCTTTGTGAGTCTCAGTTTGCTAATCTGTAAAATGGGGCTATAACCGTATAGGGTTGTTAAGGGGAGCCAACGACATTCCAGCTGCAAGAAGTTGGGGTGAAAGTGGTACGTGCTCTGTGTGGGATGGCTCTTATGGTGCCTCCTGCCCCCCGGCCTGCCCCCCAAATGTGCTGCCTGCAGGGAATCCAGAAATAGCCCATGGCCTCTTCCCCTTTGTGTTTTTTACAGCAAGTTATAGTTCAATACATGGTAAGTCTTTAGTGGAGGTCATCTTTGAAATCTATATTGTATTATTATTTATTTACTATTGTAGCATTTATTTGTATTACTTGTCTTTTTCCATACGGACAACTGGAAACCTGTTTTTGCCCACCCCTGTATAGTGGTTCATTTATCACGTGACTATCAAGCACCTATCATGTGTCGGGCACTCTGCCAGGTGCATGGTATGCAATGGAGAGCAGAGTGCAGACCTAGTGTGCACTCCCATGGGGCTGCCAGGAGAGCTTCTTGTGACAGCTGAATGCTGCCTGTCTGTGCCATCCCACGTCGCAGCCACGGACTCCGTGTGGCGATTGAGCTCCTGACAGGTGCCCAGTGACCGGAAGTGAACGTTACATTACGTTCTTTTAAATTTTAATTGATTTACGTTTGAGTACGGGATGAGCGACTACTCTGTTATTGTGGGTCTAGAGGGCACATGGGGACGCGTTCAGCACAGGGCCTGGCCGGCGGTTGGTTCTCAGTAAGCGTGTGTATCCTTCTGCGTCCCCTCCCCCTGCATGGCACCTGGCACCTGTGTGCAACTTCTCTGCTGCCGTGATACCTGCTGAGGGGTGCGTGAGGCCATGAAACCGGCCCTAGGAAGGCAGGCTCCGGTTCCGGTCACTTTCTGTACGCTTCACAGGGTTCTGCACGCAGTAGGTGCTCTTCACATGCCTAGGATGTTAGAGGCAATGTGGTGTCGGGAGGGGAACGTGCTTTGGAGCTGAGTGGAAATGAATTTAAAGCTCGGCTCTGTCGCTCACCTGTTATAGGATGGAAGCAAGTGGCTTAACCCCTCTGGGTGTCAGGTGTCCCTTCTGTGAACTGGTGACGGCAGCTACTTTGTGGGGTGGTTGTGAAGACAGGTGCAATCACGCAGGAAACCGGCCCGGCAGAGGCCACGAGGCAAATGGTTCTTCCCAGGGAGGAGGTCAATACAGACTACCCACGGTGCATGTCTTCTCAGGACACTCCCAGCCTCACCTAGGCGGGCCCTTGGCTGTGACCCTGGCCTGGCCTTGTTGATGGTTCCAGAGAAGCCAGTCACACTCTCACCTTCGATGTAGAAGGTGCTAGACTTCCGGGGCAGTGGGACTGGGGGCGGGGGGGTGGCCTGGGAGCCCTCAGCTGTGGGGTGCCCACGCGGAGGGGGCTGGTCTGCAGCAGAAAGGAGGGAAGCCGACATCCTCAAAGAGACCCTGAAAGAAAAGGTGGGGGCGGGGGAGAGAGAGGGAGCCAGTGAGCCTTGGGAGGTTCCTGCCCTGATTCAATTGGCCCTGAGACCCAGGGAAGCCCCAGACTAGCTGAGGTCACCTCTTTGTCCTTCTCAAGGGGTCTTCTTCCTCCCGAGGACACCTGGGCTTTGTGTGTCCCATCAGCCATCCCTCTGACTCCTGCTCTTTCTCCTGTTCCTCTGCCACCCATCCGAACCTTCCCCTCAACACCTCCTCCCCGCTGTCCCCACGTCTGCTGTGGGCGACTCAGAACCTGGCGTGGCCTCGGGGCTGGGGAATGCCAAGTCCCTGGGAGTTAATCAGTGCACTCGGAGCCTTGCCCTGCTCTGATTCTGTGGCGTGGCCTCCAGACAAGTTAGTAGCAAAAGAGCCAACACAGGTGTTGTGATGTGGTCCTCGGAGTGGCAGCCCGGCATGTGGGGCAGAGAGCATGTTGATTCAGGGGCCAGGGGACCCAGGTTCAGGTCCCCACCTGGCTGCCCCCTACTGTGAACTTGGGCAGGCACGGCCTAGGCCCCGTCTCCCCCTTGCAGAGCGGAGATGGCAGCGCAGGTCCTGCCTGTCCCGTGGGGGCAGTGTGTTTGGATGAAAGAATCCAGGACCTGCCAAGCCCGCCACGCCCGTGTCGCTGAGCCGCTGCCCGGAGCCTGGCCCCGTGGGTCCATGCAGAATGCTGTGAGGACCGCGCTCCCTCCAGGAGGAGCTGGGGCGCCTGGCTGGGTGGGGGCAGGGGCGCATTTCCTACCCGATCTCTCCCAGGATCCTGATGGGCCAAGGAGGCAGTGGACCTCCATAGCCTCCCACCCACCAGAGAAGTTGGTGGTTTTCCCCTGAGTCTTCGCAGCACCCAGCACCACCCAGCTCGTACCTCAGACCCAGCTTTACCTGCAATGAGCCCCCAACGGGGGAGCCCACCCCCTCCCTTCCCTCCTGTAGCACGTCAGGGTCCCCTTCCCTCTCTGGGGAGCCAGAACCAGTGGGTTGACTTCTCATGTGGTCCTGCAGCTTCTTGTCCCTCCCAGTTCCCACCTGCCCAGAGTCAGGGACATGCTGCCTCTGGTATTGCGGAGACTTCACTTTACAAGTTCATGGTCTCTGGGGTCCTTCTTCAAGATTCTTCCCACTGCCTGGCTGGCCCCAGGCACGGCTGAGCCACAGAACCCAGAGCTGCCTGGTCCCGGTGCCAGCCTCACCGTCATGCTCCTCATTGCTCAGAGTCCCCATCCATAAAACAGGGACCAGAACACCTGCCCTGCTGACCTCACAGATGGGAAATTACACCAGAGACGCGAGACACAGCAGAGCATGATGTGACCACAAGGTGCTGGCATTTTTTAAAAATGTAACCTTAAAATTCTTGCTACAAAAGTGATACATGCTTATGGAGGCGAATTCAGAAAATGTAGATAAGAAAATGATGAAAATGAAACATAAAATTGTCCCTCATCCCATCACCTGGCGAGAACTGCTATCAATAATTTACTGGGTTTCGTTCTGAGATCTACATCTATTTGAAATGGGACAACACTCTGTGCTCTTTTGAAATTTGATTTTTAACCTAATAACATGTAATCCCAGAGGTCTTTGGCTTTGCCAGAGATCTAACTTGTTCGGCTCCCCCCCGTCTCTTCAGAGCCAGCAAAACACCTTGGAATTGTTGAAGGTCACCTCTGCCACCTCCCAAAGCGCAGGTAGAGACACCTGGGACTCACTTGGGGGCCTCCCTCAGGAGGAGGGGCTGTGGCCCAGGGTCTGTGGATGGAAGATCATGGTGCTTTGAGGGTAAAGATGGAAAGCTGTCTGTCCCAGAGGGGACAGTCCCTGGGAGGGAGGGGTTGGTGGCTCTGGTTCTAAGAGGTGATGAGTAATGGGTCCAGGGCTGGCCGAAGGTCGCAGGAGCTGCCAGAGTCTCTGGAGGAGGTGGGGTGGCAGGGGAACGAGCTGAAGTCTTGCATGCCCACTTCCAGAAGGAGCTGAGGGCCTCTGCAGGGACCCAGACTGGGAGGGACGCTGCAGCGGACCCGCCTCTGTGTGGAGAGCTGGGCTGGCCGTCTGCTCCCCCTGGACTCTTCTGTCCCTCGGATTCCTGGACAAATCAGTACTTGGGAGAGACCTTCGGTGGGGAGAGTAACTGTTCCCCCAATCGTGAAGGTGAAGGACTGAGCAACGGATCAGAAGAGTGAGAGGCATCCCTCTTTGTAGCGTCGGATGGCTCACGCACTGTAGTGAGTTGGTATGTCCCCCGAGACACGTGACTGGGATCTAGCTCAGAAAAAAGATCTTTGCAGATGTCAGAGCGAAGGATCTTGAGGACTTAGGGCCCACCCTCAATCCAATGACAGGGGTCCTGATAAGAGAGAAGCAGAGGGATATTTGAGACGCCCAGGAGAGAGGGGAGCCCCGGCCTAGCGCCCTCTCCTGGCAGAACTCAGTGTGGAGGGGGCCCATGGGAACGGCTGGGCCCCAGCGTCACAGAACAGAGCGCCGCGGGGTCTGTGTGGCGCTGAGACTCAGCGGGTGTGCGGTCTGGCCCAGCAGCCTCGCCTTCATCCGTGTCCAGTCCTGCTGTGGTGTGCCCTGTGGACCCCACGAGCCCCCTTTGTGCTTCCCCTGGGTCTGTATTTGTTCAGGCAGCCAGGGTTTTCTGCTGCTGGAAACCAAGCAACCCACAGGTGCCGATGTTAGCTCATGGGACCCTCATGAAGAAAGTAGACAGTGTGATGCCCGCTGTATAGAGAATAAAATTGAGTCTTGAAGAGCTTAAGTCTCTCACGCAAGCCTGGCCAGTGGAGAAGCCAGGACTAGAACCCGGGTCTTTGCTCCAAGGCCTTTCCCACTCACCCTACTTCTTACCAGGCCCACTCAAGCCAGAAAGCAGGAGAAGCCCCCAAAGCCCCCAGGTGGGTGGTGCTCCCCACTCTCTGCAGAAAAGAAAACACAAGCTCTATGAATATTCTTCGCAGTCAGGCACGTGTGTTTAAACAAAGTGTCAGTGTGCCCGTTACCGTGATGGAAGAGCGTAAGGACTTCCCGTGGCTGAGGAGGCGGCGGCTGAACTGGGAACAAGTGGCACTTAAATCTCCTCCCAGAATGACAGAGAGACGGGGGACGCTGCCTTCCTCCCGCTCCCCTCCCCCGTGCTTCCCCGGGCGCCTCTCGCGGGCTGTGAAAACCCCAGCCAAGCCGGTTCCCCAGGAGGTCACAGGCGGAGGCCTCTGTTCTGTGCCCCTGGGGTCCTTGGGGACAAGATGCCGAATGGGCTGCCAGGGCTGGTCCCCGAGAGACACTTGCTTTCCTGCAGGGTTCAGGGAGTTCGGGGGGGTGGGGTGCCAGGGCCACTCTGGAGGCAGAGGTGGGAGTTCGGGGGGGGGGGGCAGGGCCACTCTGGAGGCAGAGGTAGCCAAAGACAGAGAGTCTCGGGTCAGATGACCTGCACTCAATCTGCGGTCCAAACTGGAATGACGCGGTCTTGAGTGCGGTCCATAACTTGGGCTTCGCTTTCTCTTCTGGGAAAGGGACATGACCGTGTACCTGCTCTTCCGGGGGTGGCGAGGTTGCCTGCAGGGAGCCCCATGCGCAGCTGGCATGGAGGAGCGCTCCGTACCTGGTAGCCACGGTGCCTGGGTCAGGAGCAGGGACGCCTCTGATGCCATTTTCCAGGTGAAGACAGTGGCCTCCATAGAAGTCTGTCCTGCAGCGGACACATGGCAGAGGCAGGGCTGGAGACACAGGAGCGTCTGACCGCAGACCAGGACCGGGACCGCGTCGCTAAGAGCTCTCTGTAAAAATTCTCCCCTCCCTCCCTTCACATTCCCCTGCTCTGCGCGCACGGCACACCCTCTCCTGAGTCCTGAGATGCCACGTAAACATTTGTCTCCCGCTTCTCTCCTTAAGGGACACAGGGCTAAGGGCCCCCCCTTTCTAAAGCACCCCACAGTTTGTCAAGGCTACACACACCTGTCATCGCAGTAACTGCCTCCTCGTCCCCCAGCTGCGCCAGCCCAGGCTGCGAGGCTCGGGCTAAGGCATGGAGACCCAGAAGCAGGGCTGGGCCCAGCCCTTCTGACAGGACCCATGCTGGTTCTTGGGGCTGGGGCAGGAGCAGACACCCCCAAAGTTGTGGCCGAATGGGACTGAACGGAACTGGGACGGCTAGGTTGTGGACCCGGGACCGGGGCACTGGGCCTCCCTTGACTCCCGTCCCAGAGCCGGCCTCCAGCACATCCGTGCACGGCCTTGATGTCACGGCCAGGGCTGGGCCGCGCCCGGCCTCCGGGAAAGCCCAGCCAGGACGGCAGAGGCGTCCGCTCCACTGCGGCCATTACAGCATCTCCTGCCTGCCCGCCAAGCTCCCCCCTGCCCACGGCTTCCCCTCCCAACCCTCACCTCAAGTACAGCGGGGGTTCTCGCTCCCCTCCGGCCCCCACTCTGCCGCCATCTGCCAGGCTGCGCGCTGGCCTTGCCGTGCCAGGGAGTGGGCAGCGCGCCACGGCAGCACACGGGCCTGCACGCCGGGCGGCCGGGCGGGCATGTGTGAGCCCTGCGTGTGCGGGGAGGCTGCTGCATGGCCGGGCTCCTCAGCCGGGCGGGGGACGGTCATGCGGCCTGACGGGCAGGTGGAGCGCGGGCGGAGGCCTGGGAGAGGCTGCAGGCGGGACGCACAGTTCTGCAGCTGCCCGCGCAGACCCCTGACCGGCCCGGGGCCGGAGGGGGGGCAGCGCCTAACCTGAGTTGCTGGACACAACCGACTGGCTTCCCAGGCCACTGCCGCGTCAGCTCTGGCTGCACGTGGGGGTGCGCAGCCCTCTGCCTCGCTGCAAAAACCTTGCTTTAGCAACAAAAGAGTAGCAACCATTCGCTGAGCACCTCCTGCACGCCGGGCACCGTGCCCAGCAGCGTCCTTGAGAGATGACACCAGGAGCCCTCGCCGCCACCCCACGAGGCAGGGGGATGAACAGGCAGCTGGGGAGTGACCTTTGTGCTGTAGATAAACAAGTGAGGAGGTGATGCTCTGCACAAAGCTCCGATGCGCGGGGACTGGGAGGAGGAGGGGCGGGGGAGGAGCGGCCCTCGGAGGGACAGCCTGCAGGCAGGGGAAGAGCAGGTGCGAAGCTCTGCCCTGAGGCAAGCTCTGCTGGGATCCGAGTCCAGGGTGGCAGGAGCAGAGCTCGAGCAGGAGGGCGGTGGGGGACCAGGCAGGGAGCGGGGCCGGGCCAGACTCCCCGGGCCTTGCAATGGTGCCCAGCGTTCAGATGGACGGTGAGCACCTCGTGCTGTGCTGGCTTTGGGATTGGGCCATGTCTGCGGACTGACTGGAGGCAGGGGGCCTGGGGAGAGGGTGACCAGAGGTGCAGGAGGGGCGTGGGCTGGGCAGGGCCTCACCGCTCTCCTGCAAGACTCCGAGGGACCCTTCTCTGTCCCGTCTCTGCAGGCCTCTCTCTGCCTCACCGTCCGCTCCAGCTCCCACGTTTTCCTTTGTCTCCTCGACACTTAGTCTTGAACCCCACCTGACCCTCTCCCTCCTGCAAAGCCCACCCTGCCTGCGCAGCCGCTCCCTCCAAGCCCCGGCCCAGCTCAACGTGGCCGGGTGGGTGTCGGAGTGCCTGGCTCCGGGCCCCGGCGTCCGTCCCAGGCCCCGCAGCCGCCCTCGCCTGGCTCAGTGCCTGAAGTTCCTGTGGGGACCCTTCCCAGGGCAGGCAAGTGTGAGCCATCATCTCCTTCATGCTCCCAATTCACCACACAGTTGGGCCGATGCTGCCACATTAAGAAACTTAATGTTTTTAAGTAAAAGTTAATTGATTGAAATTAGGCAGATGGCAACAGCTGCGGAATGGCAAAAAAAAAAAAAAAAAAAAAGAAGAAGAAGAAGAAGTACTTATTTAACTGATGAAGCCCAAATTAAACTGGGTAGGGCCGTGCACATGACTTAGTGTGGAATTATGGGAGTTGTGTGCTTGCACGCTTGCACCCACGCACGCACGCAGGGGGTGGGTGGAAAGGTGGGATTCCCGATTTCCCAATTCTCAGAGTCTAGGGATTTACCTGGGACAGCTGCCCAAGCAGGAGGTAGCGCCTCTATCCTATGCTTCATCCCAGGGATGCGTGAGAAAGCTCTGTTCAACAGATTTTCTCTATTATAAAACAATTCTTTCTGAAACACTGAATTCTCTTTGCTACTGAAGTAGCAAGGTCACCGAGAGAGGCCAAGAGGGAAGGGGCGAGGACTCATGTCCCCACTGAAAGCAGCAAATGCCAGAACCCCACCCGCACCTCGGAAGCCGACATTCTGACCAATTTCTCTGGTTTCCCTGCTTTGGTGACCCCACCCAAGAGTCAAGGCAGGCATTAGCGAACTCAGATGCCTGGGAGCTCTGGCACGGAGCCCCCATTTCCTCTGGGATGAGTGGGAAGGGCTCATGACAGATACGTGGGAAGTCACGCATGGCCCGTGCCTGGAGTCCCGGACAATTCGGCTTGGCCCCAGCCCCCATGGCAGAACACACTCATGAGGGTCTGTAACCATGGCCAACGCTGACGGAGCGTTTCAGGCTGCCTTCCTACGTTCCCTCCTTTTGTTCTACATGCAAAAAAGAAATCACAAAAGGTGTTTACATCGTGAGTGCCTTTTCAGATATTTTCCTTCAATCAGACCAAGGCCAGTCACACTGACGCTGAATTAATCCCACGTAGCTTCTGTGCAAACGCAGCCCTTCGCTGTCTGCTCCCCCTTCTCTTTTCCAGCCAAGGCCTCCCTTCCCCGTGCAAACCCCAGGCCCCAGCCACGTACTGGCTTGCTGTTCTCCCCACATCAAGGCTTTGAACTTGCCTCTCAGTGCGTCTTCCTTCTCTCCAGATTTGGGAGTAGCTGGTTTATTGGATTATTCTGATTACAGCCCCCACGGAGCCTCCCACCTTAACTAACTCAGAACCTTCTCCCTCCTGAGCCCCTTAAGGTTTTAGGACCGTCCTCGGACTGGCCACTGTCCAACATGTTCACGTTCCTGTCGACTGCATGTCTGTTGTCACTGTAAGACAGTAGCCTGGACCCTGCGCTCCGCGGGCAAAGCCTGGCCCGTGGCCTATTTTTGGAACGGCCCCGGGAGGAATGAATGGCTTTTGCATTTTTAAATGATCGGAGGGAGTGGGGGAAGAACAGCAATATCTCATGATGTGAAAATGATATGAAAGGCCAATTTCAGTGTTCAGAATGAAAGTTTTTTAATTGAGAGATAATTGACAGAGAGCATTATATTAGTTTCAGGTGTTCAGCATAATGATTCGATATTTGTACATATTGCAAAATAATCGCCGTGATAAGTCTGGTTAACATCCTTGCAATGAAGGTTTGGTGCCGTTCTCTGTAGCATCCACGGCGGCGTTCCCGCTCAGCAGCCGAGCGGCGTGGCTGGGACGTGCCGTGTGCGCAGCTCAAAACCTGAAGTGCGGATGTGCTCTTGGGCCCTTCAGAGACCAGGCTGGCCAGCCCCAAGTCCGGACAGAGAGGGGCACGAGAAAGCCGAGACCTGCCTGTCTTATCCCTCCTTCTTGCCCAAGTCCTTGCTCCGCAGTATTCCTTTTAACGCGTTTGCTTTTTCCTGACTCCTCACCTGTTCTTCAAGATTCAGCTCAGTTCCTGCTGCCGGAAGCCCTCCCGACCCCCCAGCCCCGTCCAAGGCCAGGTGCGCCTTCCCGCCTGTGCCCCGAGCGCGGCGCTGAGTAATGCCACCGCCCGCAGGTGTGTGCACCTCCGCTGTGCGGCCGGGCACCGCCTTGCTGGCTTTGCTGCGCCGTCTCTGTCCCCACCCAGTGCGACGCCCCGTGGATGATGAGGGAGCTGAGTGCCAAGGTGACACCACTTGTAGGAGGCAGACAGAAATGTGAGCTCCGGCACTGTGGCCCCAGAGCTCATTCATGACAGCTCCTTGCCCGTGTCCCCACTCAGAGGCGAGGTCCCCGGGCGTGGGGCACGCTGTCTTCATTGTTGCGTCTCGAGGCCTGAGTGGGTGGGGGTGTGAAGCGGTGGTCGAGGGCCTCCCTGTCTGCTGTGCCGGGGATGCCCGGCCTCGTCTGCCATGTGCTTCTTCGTCCTCCTTCTTCCATCCACCCACGCGCCATTCATGCACACCCTTCCTCCCACTGGGGCCAGTGGGGCCAGTGTTTACGTCCTGGGTGGACTCCCAGGGAAACCAGGGTTCAGAGGAGCTGAAGAAATGCCTATGGCCAGGGAGCGGCCTGGGAGTTCCACCAGACCCAGCTCTTTGGTCCGTGGTTGTAGCAACCATCTCACGGACAGAGAGACCAAGGACGCCCCCCCGGCCTTGTCTTGGGAGGCTCTTCGTTGAAAGGATTCAAACACCACCAGCTCCCCAGGCAGGTTGCCTGCACTGCCCTTGACCATGATTTCGACTGACAGGCACGCCCAGGCACCGAGTGCCATCGGGGGCCAGGCTGCCCCTGCCAACGCCCCCGCCCATTCCGGCCCCTCCCTCCCTCCCTCTTTCCGCAGACGCTCTCCTGCCTCCAAGGGCAGTGGCTTCCTGAGCAGCCAGCCATGCTCTGAAGCACAGACAGGGGAGGAAATGAAAACCCCGGGAAGAGCAGATGAAGCCGGGCGGGAGGCTCAGGCACCTCCGCCAGTGCGGTCTGCTCCACTCCCCAGGCTGGCACGGAAGATGTAAAGATTATTTACTCAACCGTGGGCGCGCTCAAGCCAATATCTGCCTGCCATCTGTTCCGCCGAGTGACCCCTCGGAGCGTCGTGCCCCCCACGATGTCAGCATCCCTTCTTCTTGCCCCGCCTGGCCTGCCTCCCTCCCCCAGGGCCAGCGCGGGAAGCGGGAAAGGGTCCCTGTGGGCAGGACAGCCCCTCGTGGCTCATTCCAGACCAGCCGCCAGCCCGAGAGTTAGTCCTGCACTTGGCGCTTGGGGCTGTTCTGCCGAATGAGGTTCACGGGGAACCCCAGCTCCTCATCGCCACGGCTCGTAGCCCTGGTTCTGACACCAACCAATGCCGTGACCTTGGCCAGTCCATTCCCAGCGCTGGGCCTCCGTCTCCCGTTGAGTACCCAAGGACATGGAGCAGGTCTTCTTCAAGATCCTCTGGAGTCATACTGTCTCCCCACTCCCTCCTCCTCGGGTTGTACACCCCATTTCTGATTCAGGACCCTTACATCAGACATGGCTCACTCTGCTCCCTGCCGCCCCCACTTACCTGTAGCTGCCAGGGAAGGCTCCCCTCCGTGAGGTTCCCTGCCAGAACCTGGAATCTGTTACCTGGCAACCGTCGTCCCCACGCAGGGCTCTGGGAGCCTGCCAGGCCCCGTCTTCCAACGTGACCCACACTCACACACGCAGGAGCTGGTGCCGTAGGGACCTCGAGGCACCGGGGAGACCTGTGTCTACTGGGCAGGCATCAGGCTGCACAGGAAATGGATCACAGAGCAAAGAGCGTCACGCTGAGAAGACAGGATTTGCGTCCCTGCCTCATCTGTGCCGATGCCAGGTCGCTGTGGGATCTGCATAAGCTCTTCCCCGCTCTGGGCTGCAGCTTCTCCCTTGGCACAGCAAGGGGGATGTGCTCTCCTCCCAGCCCCTCCCCCACCCCACCCGCGACAGTTTGCTGTGGTGCGCTGTGCGTGCAGAGAGGGGTGGAAGCAGTGGTAGTGGCCTGTGACCACCAAGTAACGGTGTACTGGGGACAGCATGGCTCCTGAGGGCCACCGTGGACACCTCTTCCCAACCCCGTGTTCTGCATTGGGGGCTTGACAGCGGGAGGGTGCCCTCCATGGAAACTGGCAAACGCGACACATCAGGGCCTTTGTTTTGGGGGGTCGCTGTCGGTGTTGTCACCACCTATCAGAATGCCGCTGTCCCGAGACCCTCAGGTGGCAGGGTTTCCTGCCATGGGCAGAACATGCTTCTCTCTTCCCGCCCGGGTATCCTGAGGGTGGCCTGTCACTGGCCACTGTCCTGCCCGGTGGGCCTCGGGGACGTCAGGCGCGGAATGAGAAGAGAGGCGGGGAGAGGGCACCAGCTTTCCGGGCGCACACAGAGACCGCGGATTCCCTCTGCGCGGGGAGGGGAGACCTTGTGAATACCGGGGTGCTCAAATATGTAAATAGCGTAAACATGCACCGCGTCCTAATGAGTCTTCTGCATTAACAAGTCACTTACTCTTTATGACATTTTATGACTGCTCAGCTGTGTCAGGAAGCATTCAGCAGAACCGCCGACCACGGGCGGTGGAAGGCGGCCCCAGGCCCCTGTCGGGAGGGGAGGGGAGGGGCCGAGGCAGAGCCGTCCTGCTCCAGGGGCCCGCTGGCCGGCCAGGCAGGGGCTGTGAGGGAGACGCCCACTGACCGCTGTCTGGGGGCGCTTTGTGGGAACAACACGCGCTCCCGCCGCCTGGCACTTACGCGGCGCGCGCTGGCAGATTTATACGCAGGCTGATGAGAGCTGGCGTTTCTCGGGCTGCACTGATTTAGGGCTGGGCCCGGGGCAGCCATCACCAAGCCTGCTTCCCTGAACGCCCTTCTTTAGAGTCGCATACCAGTCGCTGCTGGAGAAGCCGCCTGGCGCCCAGCACCGAGAAGCCTCCCGCCGGGGTGGGAGGCTATGAATTTGATGGCTACTTATTTCTCTTCAGAGAGTTAGTCCGCAGCAGAGGCCTCACACAGAGCACGCAAAACCCTGCTCCTGCTCACGGGTGTATTGGGGTTGGCCCTTGCCATCTTCAAAAAATGATTTTTTTTGCCGATTTTTCAAAAACTGGATTTTTTTTAATGTAGAAGTTTTGACTTCTGGTTCTTCTGAAAAAAATCAGAAGGCCTGGCCGTGTTTGTCTGATGTCACTATGTGGTGTCCGCAGGTGGAGGGATTGGAACGGTGGCTCCAGCAGGGTGGGTAGAAGAAGGGCTTCTCGCTGCAGGTGGCCTGGGTTCAAATCCAAGCTGCACAGCTTATTGCTGTGTGACTTGGGGCAACTTAAGCAACTTCTCTGTGTGTCAGTCTTTCCATCTACAAAATAAGGAGCTCATCCCCTGGTGGGGAGCCAGTCATCAGCACCTGGAATCGTGCCTTGCCCCTAAGATTTATTTGTCATGAGGGATGGTTGCTGTCTTTGGGGGTGGTTCTCAGCTCCTCCTGTTTAGACCCTGGAACATGCCTGGGTTAAGACCCAAGACGTGAAGCTACCAGCCAGCAGCGACGTCGGGGGGCACAGGTAGCCCCCTGATGCCCAGCCAGAGCAGGAAGGGAGAGGGAGGAACATTGCACCGGGGCGCCTCTCGTTCCCACCGTGAGCCCTTTACATCCGTCAAGGTCCGATGTGTTCTCCAAATGACAGGTTCACAGAGTGAATAATTCTACGCTGGAGATTATTAAAGAGCAGGCGTTGCTAGCAAGCAGAGGGGAACGGAGAGGTGAATGGGAACGATTTCCATGAAAATGGAGTCGGGAGACAAAAGGCGGGCAGAGAAACTATTCTGAGCCAAAGGCAGGGGACTCGGGACTCAGGATTTAATGAGCCTTAAATGCCATTGGATGAATGTCGCCAAAGCAGAGACATGCGGTTTCATCAGAAGAGGCCCACGTCGGCGCAGGCTTTCCCCTCATCCTCCATTTTTAAAGGCGCCTTAGAACTAACAAGCTAACACTCAGTCAAATGCGGGAGTCATCACCACGGGCAGCTACGTCATCTTCTGGCTGCCCAGGGAGACATGGCCCGGGCCGCCCTGGCTGCTGGCGTGTCACCCGTGCGTGGGGACGCAGGCCTCCTTGCTCCCCTGGGGTCCATGCCCCTAGGCCGACCGCCGGCACAGATGCGTGTCTCCTGCGCCCGTGCCCCACGCCCCCACGGGTGCCACCGCCAGCTTCTCAGCAGGGAGGGCCCTGTGGGTTGTCTCTGACCCTTCGTTGTGCTGCCTGCGGGGCTCTGCCGAGAGCGTGGGCTCAGGGGCAGGGCTCGCGCGTGTCTGACGCATCAAAGGGGAACAAATTCATCTCTGACGAGGCTGCGAGTTAGGGAAAAACGAAGCCCCGTTCTGCCTCTGAAACACCTCGGCTTCCGCGTGTGTCCACCTAGGATGCAGGCGCTGGCCTGATGGTCCCCCACGGGAAGACGCGTGTTCATCTGGGGGGGAGGCAGGGCGTGGCGTTCCAAAGGCGCCCCAGGGGGTGGCAAGGAGGAAGACGCACGATGCCCATCAGAGCGCGTCTCCCTGGGTGCCGGGACCACAGGACAAGGGTCATAAAGCCCGTATTAGTCTGCTAGGGCCGCCGTCACTGAGGACCTCAGCCTGGGCGGCGGCACCGACAGACGCTTGTTCTTCCACGGGTCTGGGGGCTGGAGTCGCAAGGAGCAGGAGTGGACAGGGTTGGCTCCCCGCAGGGCTCTCTCCTGGGCGTGTAGATGGCCGTCTTCTCTCCGTGTCCTCACCTGGTTCCCGCTGGGTGCGTGTGTCCAGATCTCCGCCAGAACGGCGAGAAAATAAATGTCTGTCGTTTCAGCTAGTGTCCCTGTGGGTCCGTAGCGGGGTCTGCCCGTCACCGCCTCCTTCAAGAGGAAACGCGCCTGACCACCGTGCCAGGGTCTGGGGTGGAACCCCGACTCACTCGTCAGGTCACCGGGGACAGCCGGGGTGGCCACGCGTGGGAAGGGCTGGCAGAGTCACCAGCCACACCAGACAGTTTGGGGCGGAAGGGGAGTCAGAGGCAGGGGCGCCCAGCAGGCTGCTGGCAGGTGCAGAGATAAGAGGACCCACAGGGAGAGGCAGAGGCGCACTGGGGTGGAGAATATGGAGAGGGAGCCACGCTCCTGGGATGGAGGAGCCCGGGACACCCGCCCCTGAAGCTGGCTGGGCTGAAGGGCGGACCACAGCCTCCCCTGGAGGCCGAGTCCACCCAGGTGGCTGGCCGTCCTGGGCCCAGGTGGCCACAGGAAAATCCCCTGGCCTGAGGTGGCTAAACGAGACTCAGCCACATCATTGCATTTCCTGGACTTCAAAGACCTTGTTTCGGGCTGAGTTCTGTCCCCTGAAAATGCACATTGTGAAATCCGAGCCCCCAAGTAGCTCAGAATCTGAACTTCTTTGGACATGGGGTCTTTAACGAGGTAACTAAGGTTCAGTGAGGTGCTTGGGCGGGCCCAGTGTGGACAAGTACCCTGAACTCAGTGGCCTGAAGCAACACAGATTTATCATCTTTTAGTTTTGCAGGTCGGAGAACTCTGACATGGCTTCTTGTTGCGCTAAGATCAAGGTGTCTGCAGGGCTGGTTCCCCCCGGGGACGCTAGGGGACAACCTCTGCCCTTGTATTCTCATCAGAGCCCGTGGTGGCCGATCGAGTCCTCCCATCGCGTCGCGGCGCTGGCCTTCCACGGCCCTACCTCCCTCGCTGCCTCCCTCTCCCGCTTTTAAGGACTCCTGTGACGACACAGGGCCCGCCTGCCTGGTCCAGAATAATCTTAGGGCCAGCGGCTGAGCCATCTTCATTCCACCTGCCCCTTACGTCCCTCTGCCACATAGTCACAGCCTCTGAGACTAGGGTGTGGATATCTTTGGGGGGTCCATTGTTCTACTTGCCACAGTCATGGGATGGGTATGCAGATATGTATTTCTTGCCCATGTGTGTTGGTGGCCTGGGATCGTGGTCATGACGCTGATGTGTCTATTACAGGAAGAGACTCTAGTGCTGAGGTTTGAGATGGTGGAGGTCGTGAGGTGTCAGCCCCACACCGCTCTGCTCCGAGGAACGTGGTCAGACCAACGGCTGGGCCCAGCCTTGTGGGGCGAGACCCTGAAGTTGGGTGTCATGAACCCGTGCCCCTTTAGAGCTGTGAAAATCCAGGGCTGGAAGGGACTGGGGCGGGGGGGGGGAGCATGCGGTCCAGCCTCTCACGTGGGACAGGCGTCCGCTCTGCGTTCTTCCACCTCCATCCTCACCTCCGCCCTCTGGTCCTGGAGGCCTTCATTCCTTTCCTCTACCAGCCTCCCGAGTCGACTACCTGCTCCCACGTCTGTCCCAGACGGTCCTTTCCCCGCACAGTGGCCACACGGCAGCCACACGGCAGCGGCCAGAGAGAGCTTCTCAACGGGGAGGTCAGCTTGCATCCCTCCTTTGCTCTGAGCCTGCCAAGGGCGCCCCTTCCTCTTAGGCTATAACCCAGACTCTGCCCAGTGGCCCACGTGGCCCTGTCACATGACACCGCCTGTCCCTCTGACCTCACCTTCTCCCACTCCTCCCCGGCTCTGTGTCGTGGCAACCTCAGTCTTTCTGTCCTTCATCCAAGCCAGCCCTCCCCTCTGGTTTGGGGCATGTGGCTCCCGTTACCGGGGAGGTTTCTTGCCTAGGTCTTTCTGGGGTTCCCCTCCTCACTCCCTCTGGCTCTCTCCCTTAGACGGACCTTCCCCAGGACCCTACGCCGTTTTTAATGTCCTTTATCACACGTACCACCTGCTGTCAGCACGACAGGGGCTGGCTTTCAGGCTCTTCTCTAAAGTGCGAGCTTCCTGAGCACGGGGACCCTGACAGCCTTATTTGTCCCCGTGTCCCCTGTGCCCAGCACCTCACTGGCACATAAAAGACACTCAGTAAATATTTGCTGAATGAATAACTGAATGAATGAGGGAGAGAGTGCCCATGGGCCCCAGGCACCGGCCCGACAGCTGTCACTGCCTAGGACGACTGCGCCACGCTAGTTCACGCATAAGGCACAAAAGCCCGAGACTCACTTGTACCCACAAAGAAACGCGGGACTTCCGTCTGCAGCGAGGACTTCCCGGGACAGGCACGGAGGCGCTCCTCATGCCCGAGTCTGGAGCAGGGAGATGGCACGTCAGGACTGTGCTCGGCGCCGGAGGGAACTGCAGTGACCGTGACGTGGCCCCTTCCCTCCGGGAAACTACAGACGTGGAGGGCAGGGGAGGCACATGCGCGTGTTTTTGTTTTTCGGACACAAGCATAAACTGTGGGTAAACCTCGGGGGAAAGGAATGACCGGTGGCGCCTTCGCAGGCTACGCACCGTGGCCCGTGGCCCCTGTCAGCTGATTTCAAGGGGAGGGCGTTAATGACATGTTGCTCAATTACACCCGAGGGCACCAGGAGGTTTTGTGTGTGTGTGTGTGTGTGAGCAGGATTCCCTGCTGGGTTCCTGATATTTGCCTTATGTGATTGCCAAGCGCTGGAGAGGAGCCATGCACGAGAAGGCTCTCCGTGTTTGGAGTTCTCAGCCCTACTGTGAAGGATTTGCCGTTGCCCTCCGAGCTCCAGGACACAAACCCGTCATCGGTTCTCACCGCCTGTGAGCCCGGCGCCCAGAACCAGGGCAGGCTTCCAGAGGCCGTCATAGACTTTGCAAAACACCAGAAGCTGTCTCGTTTGGCCATCTCAACCATCCCACGAAGGAGGCCGTGTTCCTCAGTGTTACAGGTGAGGAAACTGAGGCACAGGCTGGCGGCGTGACCTGCTGGCCTGCAGTGAGACAGCCAGATCAAAGGTGGGGTCACCTCTTCCTGCTCCACGCCTAACATGTCCACCTCCAAACACGAGCTTTTCACCCAGCAACGCTCTGTCTAACTCATCGTTTTCAAATATTATTTTTTCCCTCTTGACAGCTTCAGGTTAGCATGTGTGTTTAATTAACATTTTAAATTCAAACTGTAATGTGTAAAAATCAAATACTTTCCAGAGGTTGCATTCCTGCATTTCTGGAAAGGGTGTCCATTCGCACAGGCAAGGTACATTACTTTAATTGTCCCAGTGAAACCTTCTAATAAAACTTTATAAAACGGGGCCAATGACAGCTAGTGGACAGCTTGCAGCCAGCTCCCCTCCAAGGCTCAGGCCGGGAAGCAGGGGCCGAGCTAAGAGGCTGCGTTTGGAGCCGGATGGGCAAACGCTTTCTCTCCTGTAACAAGCGACTTCGTGAGAACTCCCGTGGAAGAGACACGTGGCTGGAGGGCCTGGAATGTGAGAGAGAACTTTGCTGCCTCGCCACCAAGAGGAAAGAAATCTGTGACGAGGTGGCTGCGGAGTGGAGGAGACTTTAAGTGAGAGCCGCTTGGGTCTTTGGTTTCTACCTGGTTCCAAAGCAGCCCGAGAGCAGTGATGGCGCTCACTTACCAGCGCACATGCTGGGTCGCTCTTCCTGAGTGAGAGTTCCCAAAACTAAGCATTGCACAATTTAAAAAATGTTTTATCCTCATCCAAATACTTTTATTCTTCATTGCTTTTAGAGAGAGAGGAAGGGAGGGAAAGAGAAAAACATCAATGTGAGAGAGAAACATCGATTGGTTGCCTACTGTATGCACCCAGACTGGTGATCGTACGCTCCCGGACCGGGAATCGAACCTGCAACCTTTTTTTTTATGGGATGACACCCAGCCAACTGAGCCACCGCAGCCAGGGCACCGCAGCACAATTTTTGCCGTACCCCGGGGCTGCTTGTCTTATTGTTCTCCTCCAAGTCTTACTTTTAATTAGCTCATTCTACTATACTTCACTAAGCTTGTTTACAAAGGACCGTCCCATCACGATCACCAGCAGAAAAGCGGCGTAAGTAATATGTCTGTGTGCGCACATTGAAGTGTCTGAGCGCCTCCGAGAGCCACCTGACCTGCTGGTGATGCCTGCGTGCCATGCTCTGGAATGCATGCACCTGACTCCCCTCCATCGGGACATGTTTGCAGACTGCCGATGGAATTCCAAAAATCTGTGATCTCTTGGTAATGGTAGACAAGCCACAACTGAACAAGAATCGTGGTGAAAGAGGTAGCCTTCAAAACCAAAGCAGGGAAAAGACAAAAAGAGGACAAAAAGATGCGACATACCGCACCTGCGTCCCTTCTGTTGCCTAGCTACAGGGCAGACCTCTGTCTCCCGTCCCCACCCCGGCTGTGCAGAGGTACTGGGGTCTTACCGAGCCCCGAGTCTCAAGCCCTAGAGGATGGCTCTGGAGAATCACAGCACCGCAGCCCTCCCGTCCCCTCAAAATTGGTTCTCTGCTGCTGCGCTCCAGAGTGCGGGGTGCGTAACGGTCTTCCCTGAGGTCAGGGTGGGGGGCCCTGCCCTTTGTCTCCTGCTATCCTCACAGACACTGCTCTCACCTGGTTCCTTCACACTTGAACTTGGGGGCCCATCTCACTCGGGACTGGTAGCATCAGCAAGCAAGCTTTTTTAAAAACATGTGTGAGGAGTGGGGGACTCCTCTTTCTATGAAGGAGCCTGGGGCCCAATCTTCCTGGGGGTGACGGTCGGCCACAGTCCACCCCCCACCGTGGCAGGAAGACACTAAAAACGCCTAGCCTCATCACAGCACAAGGTCTCCTTTGCCACGTGTAAGAGTCAGAGCTGTCCAGAGAAACGGAACCAACAGGGTGTGCAGATGGGGAGGTGGGGAGGTAGGGAGACAGAGAGTTCTATAAATGTATTTCAAGGAACTGATTCATGTGGTTGTGGGGCCGATAAGTCTAGAATCTGCAGGGCTGGCTGTCAGACTGGAGACCCAGGAAAGAGCCCATGTTTCAGTCTTGAGTCTAAAGACAGTCTGGAGGAAGTTTCTTTCCTTTTGGAGGGACCAAAGCTTTCTCTTTTGGCCTGCAACTGACTGGGTGAGGCCCACCGCTCTGTGGAGGGCGATCTGCTGACTTCAGTGTTAGTCACATCTGCACTGGGTTCCGTAGCCCAGCCAGGCTGACACGTGGAATTACCCATCACAGCACAGAAGGTAGTATTCACAGGACCCACGGACAGGAAACGGGTATATGTGAGGGGCCATTCTTCAGCCTACCACCGTCCCCTAGGGCTCCTCCTTTGCCTAAAAAGA
Source organism: Furipterus horrens (assembly GCF_987537825.1). Lineage (NCBI taxonomy): Eukaryota > Metazoa > Chordata > Mammalia > Chiroptera > Furipteridae > Furipterus > Furipterus horrens. The sequence goes on from NW_028327183.1 coordinate 2,682,910, forward strand.
GAGTGTCCTCTCGGACAAAAAGTAGATACTAAGGCTAACTACCTAAAGTACCCCAGACTCTCCCACTCTGCTCTGAATGTTACTGTCACCGAAGGGGATTTTCCCATGGTTCCTTTTACCTTCATTATGTGAGGTTTTTGGGAGAATTTCACATCACATTATCCTCAGTCATAAAAAGAAAGGTCTGCTGCTCTGATTAAAAGTCTTTTCCCTCCATGCTTTTGAAGACAATCTCTCCCTTTTTCTCTTGAATTGCTATTCTTAGCAGGAAATATTTTATCAGTCCGTGGTCCTCATTGAATAGCAATGTGTTGAATTTCTGTTGCAGACAGAAGACCTTTAGGTTTGGGGGACGGGAGACCTTCTTAAACAGGAATCTGTTCCCTTTGGGTCCCTCACCATACTTTTAAATGACCCAAATGGGAGAAGGAGGAGGATTCCCAGAAAATGATCCTCAGAGGCTAGAACTCCAGTCCTAAGCTGCCTGTTCTCTCCAAAGACAAAAGAAATTGAGACTGGAGGAAAAGCCAGCTTGGGGGAAAAAAACCTCCCTTCTGTTAAAACCATAAAATACCGTCCACTGCTATTATCTGCATGATTAATTCTGCTCCACAGCTCCCAGCTCTCACCCACCTCTAGCACTTTGGCCCAACGGATTGTAACAACAATGGAAACCTTTATTCTTTTCCAGGCAGCCTTTCCCTGAGACCAGGGGGGCCTCGCTTAGACAGCCCCATGGCCGAGGGTTAGGTCTGGCCTCTCATCCCCCGGGGACGTGGACAAAGTTGCTGTGATTTTAGGGAGTGCGGACGTGTCCCGTGTGGCGGCGTGTGGAACGATCGTAATAACAGACGTCTCCTTGAAGACGTCCCTTGCTCTACAGACGTCATCTGTTGCCTGTGCTCTTCCTGAAAACCTCCCTCCCGGGTATAGCTCGTCCTTACCCACATTTTACAGATGAGGAAACTGAGCTTAGACACCTAAGTGAGGTCTCACATCATTGGAATTTGGGTCTGTCTGGCAGCAGAGCCATGGCTGACCTTGTCATGGGTTTAATGGTGTCCCCCCTCCAAAAAAAAAAAAAAAATCCATATGTTCAAGTTCTAACGCCCAGCACCTCGGAATGTGACATGATTTGGAGACAGGGTCAGGATAGAGGCAATACGGTTAAGATGAGGTCACCTTGGTGGGTCTTAATCCAGCGTGCCTGGGGTTCCATACAAACAGGACATTGGGACACAGAGACAGATGTTGCCAGATGAGAGGCCACGTGAAGACACAGCAAGACGGTGGCCGTCTGCACTCCGAGGGGAGGGGCCTGGGGCAGACGCTGCCTCCCAGCCTCAGAAAGAACCAGCCTGCCAACTCCTTGACCTTGGACTTCCAGCCTCCAGAACTTGAGACGATACGTTTGTGTTGTGGAAGCCGCCCAGCCCGTGGTCCTTTGTCGCGGCAGCCCCAGACATGAATGTAAGTCCCCAAACAGAAGGGTGAAGGGTGTGGTAAGTGCAGGACATATGCCCTGTCATTCCCACGCGAGCACCACCTGGGTCTCTGCACGGCTCTGGTACCCTTTCCTCTCATTTCTTCTTAATCCTGGATGCTCGGAGCCGAGGCCCAGAGAGGTCACTGCCTCCCCGAAAGGCACACAGCTAGCAGGCGGAAGCGTCCTGGCTCCCTCTGTAGTGTCCTCTCCCACGCGCACAGCAGGTTCTGCCCAGCGTGATCTGAAAAGCCCACACACCCGCTCCCCGCCCTGCCCTGCGGCGACCCTCAGATTCTGCCGAGAGTGAGAAGCGTTACAGCCAGAGGGTCCTGGGAGGTGGACGTGCTAGGACCTAAATCCTTGGGATGGATTGTGGGGCCAGATTCACCATCTCAGCGGGTGGGACTAACGTCCCCACCCAGGGAAAGTGGGATGAGGACGGGCAAGTGTGAGGGGCTGGAGAGAGAGGCAGGGGCTGCTGTGGTGGTGGGCAGACCCCCGCCGGGAAGAGCCGGGGGGAAGCCGAGTGGGGCCGGAGCACCGAGACACACTTACCTACTTCTGTTTTGCCAGAGCAGGACCTGGCATGGGGTTAATGGCCCACTTTCCTGAGTCGGTACCTGGACCCCTTCCCAGGTAGCACATCTGTCGGGGCTGGGCAGCGCCCCCAGTCCAGGGGGGGCACAGAAGTGGATGGTGAACTCTTCCTCCTGCAGACACCTGGCTGCCCCCATCGCCACCCCCTGCCATGGCGCCTCCCCCCCACCCCCCCGGCCATCTGGCCCGGAACCATCTGCCGGGTCGGCGGGGCGCTGTGAAATAACTGCGCACCCTCTGTCGGTTTGGATGTTTCACTCTGCACTTGGCTCAGCTAATAGGCTCCCCGAGACCCAGGGCTTCCCCATCAAGGCAGGGGGAGCCGCCTTGCGTTTTCGGGGACGCAGGCCCGGGAAAACCACGGGCTCCTGCAAGCTGTGCCCGCTCCACTTTTCTGTGGCAAACGGGGTGTTTTCTTACTTACGTTACCTCACTCCGTGCCCCAAATAGCTCAGCGAGAAAAACGCCATTACTCAAATGCCACCCATTGCAAGGATGCCAAAACCGAGGCTCGGTCCTCAAACCCAAACTCTGAGGTGAGCTTGTCTGGCCGGCCCCTGATGTCTTGGTGAAGGGCCAGGGGACTCCAGAGAAAGGGGGCCCTCCAAGCCTGCCCCCAGGGCCGGATCCTGGGCCAGGGCCCCCAAAGGCAGTCTCTGCGCGGCAGGTGATGTGGGCGCAATGAGCCGCTGTGCTTCCCGTGAGGACTGCCATGCGGAGTTTCAAAAAGGATACTTTATATCCAATCGGCATAATTGCATACTTTTTAAAACTCTAGGGCATTAATACATAGTTTTCATTGAATTTATTGGGATGACTTTGGTTAATACAATTACGTAGGTTTCAGGGTACGATTCTATAATACATCATCTGTACATTGCACGGTGTATTCACCTCCCCAACCCTATTTTTAAACAAATTAATACATTTTTTTAATGAAAAAAATGTAGAGTCACCGAAATGTAAGTGGCATCACAGAGGTTTTGCTCCAAGTGCTGCAGGGAGGAAAGGTTTCTCGTCCTCTCAGCTACGCTCGGAGACACCCTTCGGTGCCGGTCCCTTCACGCACCTGGTGAGCTCACCTGTAGACGCGTCATTGCCCACAGAGACAAGACGTGGAGGCTCGTTTAGGTGTCCTCGCTCACCCTGTGACACCGAAGAGACGCGAAGAAAGGCGTGGGCAGTGCGGGGATGCCAAGGGGAGAGCCACACAGCAGGTCCTGGTCCTCGTCTGCTGTCATTCCCTCCGTGTCCCCGCCATGACGGGCCACTCGGGTCCCCTGTGCAGCTGAGGAAAGAGGCTTGACCCCTCCTCACCTAGAGGTCGCCCATCTGTCATCAGGGATCAAACAGGACTTGAGCCCAGGCGGCCGGTCCCCAGAGCCTGGACACACCATCACGTGCTGGTGACCTTGAGGCCTCTGCAGCCTCCGATGTGGCTGACAAAGGCTCTGTGACAAGGTCACATGCGTTCTCCCAGATCAAGCTTCTACCTGCGGTTCCCAGCCACGGCCCTGCAGGAGAATAACCCCGAAGGATCTTATAGAAGACGCCCAGCCTGGTGCTCCCTTGGACTTCCGGGTCCCCGGTGTGGGACGCAACCTGCACACTGCAAATTTAACATCTCCCAGGGCTGAGCACCCTGTTCTAAGAGAGGGGGCATGGGGGGAAGCAATCATTACCTGGCAGGGGTTCGCCCCGCCTCACCCCCTGACTTAGTGACAAGTCTGCCAATTATTTTTAGTGATCTTTCCATCTGGCCTGACTCCCTGGTTTGGGTGTGGCCAGGACTGGGAAGGGTGGCTCCTGGGAGTGGGGGTGGGAGAGGGGACAGGGCACCAGAAAGATGGGGTGACGGGCATCTGAGTTGGGGGCGGGCAGGCACTGAAACGCGAGAGGTGACGCAGGTGTGGCCGGTCCAGGCCTGGGACAAAGAGCAGGAGAAGGCGTCCCGACTGGCTGTGGTGCAGAGACCAGATGTGGTAGATTTAATGGCTTCTGTGCCAGGAGCAGCTGTGCAGGGACTGGGCGGAGCTATGGGCCCAGGCTGCCCCGTCCCAGCCTAGCCCAGCCCTACCTGGAAGCCAGCTCTGGAGGAAGGTGGGGGCCCCAGGGCCTCCGGGAGAGGTGGCAGTCAGGGTCAGCAGAAGGAGCTGCCGGAGGTGGCGGGGGGCACAGGGGCCCCAGCCCTGAGCTGGGTGTCTGGCCCTGAGGATCCCAGTTGTGCGTTTCCTCTGGGAGTTCGGCCCTCCAGCCTCATCCACCAGCTGACCGGAGGTTCTCTCCGGGGCCCGAGGTCATGTTGGAGGAGCGCATGGGGCTTCTGCGGCAGACCCTGCTGGGGCCCGGGGAGGGCGCGTCCCGGACTGCTGCCATCACTCCCCGTCACCGTCGCGAGCGTTTCCTGAGCCCCTCCTGCGTGCCAGACCCTGTGCTGAGGGCAGAACCGCTTTTCGCTCCTGACTTCCTTCCTGTCACTACCCCTGTTTTACAGATGAGGAAACCGAGGCGCGCTGAGGCCGTACACGGCAGAACCCTGACTCCAGCCCAAGGTCGCAGCCTCCGGCAGCCCCACTCTCGGCCCCGGGGGTGGGCGGGGGCTGCCTGCTGCGGTCAGAGGCCTGCACAGCGGGTAAAAGCCCCGATGGTGGCCAGTTAGCCAAGGCTCAGCTCTCGCCTCTGGCCTGTCCTGGCGGAAGCCTGTGGTCCTCAAGCAGAATTTGTAAAACGTAAGTAATGAATGCTTAGTGCGGAGAATGAAGCTGTTGGTCTTGTGGCTCCCGAGCCATTCCTCATCCGTGGGCAGGGTCACGTTTGCCCTTCAGTTCACTGTGTCCTCAGGGGTGACCAGAGACCCTCTGATAGGCAGAGAACAACAGTGGGGAGCGGGAGGGTAGCCACGGGGTTCCAGGTGTGTGAAGAATGAACACCTGGCTGCCCACAGTGCCTGCATTTCTCTGCGCCCCCAAATCAGGCCCTGGCCCCAAGGGTGTCCAGGCCTGAGCTTGTTTGCAGGAAGCACATCCCGGCTTCCTGAAGGAAACCTGTTGTGGCCCAAGAATGACCGGATCAGGGGGCGCCGGGGTCTGCGGTGAGCTAATGCGAAAATAGATCTGTTCCCCAGCCCTTTCATCCCGCGCACAATGGGATCGCCAGGCCAGTCTTTCTCTCTCTCTCCCACAACAATGAGGCCATCAATGCCCTCCCGGGGACATCTTTATTTGAAGGCTGGAAGGGATGAGTTTTATCATTGCAGATAATCCCGCTGGTTACAGAATCTTCTAAACAAAGCGAGCCACTCCAAGGGCCCCCCACGTGTGGTTTTCTGGACTCTCAAGGGCTTTTGTTCGCCGAATCCTCCTCCTGCCTGAGCCCCCCGCCCTCGCTCACGCATCTGAATGACCTGTGCGAAGGGAGCCCATCTTCCCAGAAAGCCGGGAAGGCTGCCCGCCACCCTGGAACGAACCCCATGTGGAGGCAATGGCGCTTTGAGCCGCTCTCCCAGGAGGGCACGCTCTGGGTTTCTGCGCTGCCTTTCGCCTTGACGGAGCCACAGAATCTGGGGCTCAGAAGGGCCGGAGAGGTCCCTGGTGACTAGATTACAGTCTAACCTTGCACTTTACAGGTGGGGAAACTGAGGCCCAAGAAGACGGACATATCTGAAGCCCTGCTCTTTCCTCACCGACCCCAAGCGGCCCCCAGAATACAACACGTGTTCCGCCGATGGCACCGGAGTGGTTTGGGGTGACGTTAAATAATATTGATTCGTCTCGAGAGAAAATGCCTCCCTCTAACTTGCATTAGTTGACTCTTGATTCCAATAGAGAGAAAGACTTAGCTTGTCACCCACATGCTTTTCAAATTCTACGACAGTGTTTCTCTCCCTCTGTAACCAGCACGCGGCAGACCTCTGGTTGAGACTAGGTAACAACATCCGGTTTGAATTTAAGTTTTTTTTTCATTGTGTTCCTTTTTATTTTTATTTTTTAAAAGATTTTATTTATTTATTTTTAGAGAGAGGGGAAGGGAGGGAGAAAGAGAGGGAGAGAAACATCCATGTGTGGCTGCCTCTCATGCGCCCCCAACTGGGGACCTGGCCTGCAACCCAGGCATGTGCCCTGACTGGGAATTCAACCAGTAACTCCCTGATCCACAAGCCGACACTCAATCCACAGAGCCACACCGGCCAGGGCCATTGTGTTCCTTTTTAAACGTTATCACCTAATACTCCTCATTTTCCACATAGTTTTTTTAATGACTATTTTTAAATAGCTATTTTTCACACACGTAAAAGCCATGTTATTTAAGTGAGTTTATTGGAAGCATTAGCTAACTCACTAAGCTCAGAGAAGGGACGACGGGAGTGGCTAAGGTAGGGAACCCCTGCTCTGTCCCCGGTCCTTCCTGCACGTGGCTCCAGCGCTGAACTAAATCGGCTGGAGAGACTTTACCAAAAGAGAGGCTGAACTTGAACTCACTTCTCTTGCTGGCGTAGGTTGCGTCCTCTTCGAAGTTTTCCATCAGACGTTTATTTTTTTCTAATTCCCGACACTTGGCTCTAGTAGGAGCAGGATCTTGCCCGTGTGGGTGCCCTTGTATGCAGGCTCCCTGGGCCTGTGTGGGCCCGAGGGCCAGGCGGGCCCTCCCCCGCTGCGCTCGGCAGACAAGCCGTTGCCCACGGCAGCTGACAGCCGTCAAGTGCACGTGACAAAGCTCAGGCTGAATGAATCCGATGCATCCTTTTAAACCTTTGTTTGTTTTTGACTGTGAGGCTGTACAGGGCAATGGATTTTCCAGAGCACGTCTAGAAGGATCCAAATCCTCTTTCTACTTCTTAGCATTGCGCCTTTGGGCAAGTTACGCAGCTTCTCCAGGCCTGGGTGTCTGTCCTGTAAATCAAGGGGGGTGAGGCAGAAGCCAGGACCATGGAATGCTGTGTGCCCCTCAGACTCACTGAGGACCCTCAGGTGGCCCAAGGCACCTGAGGAGCTCATGGGGCACGTGGGAGGGAGCCGGAGGGAGCCGGCTGGGTGACTCACACCCAGGCCCCTCTCGCCACCATTGACTTCCCGGAGGGCAAGTGCCCACAGTGCCTGGCATGCTGCCGAGCCCCCGGTGATGTCAGGTGGGTTGAATTCACGGGGTTGCATCGGACCAGACCAAGTGCCCCTAATCACTGATTCATTCAGCCCATCCCGTTTGAGCACCCATGACGTGACAGGCAGCGCTGTGTCCTGAGACGGCCGACTCCGATGTCGGCCAGGCCTGGACAGGCTCATGGACCCACCCAGCCCTATGGGACCATGAATGAGGGACTGACTGTCCCTTTCCCAGGTTCTTATCACTAAAGACGGGTCTAATCATAGTATTTGCCTTCTAGGTGGGTTGTGAGGGGAGGCGGGGTAAAGCAGGGAGACCCTTAGACAAGGAAGCACCCAGAGGGCGTGGTCAGCACGTCTGCACGCTGACATGGCCAGGAGCTGGGACGTAGACATGAGCCACACAGGCACGGTCCTGCCCTCGGGGCCCCCACTGGCCAGCAGTGGAGCCAGACAAAGAACGAGGAGGAAAGCAAAGCCGTGCAATTGGGCACTGCGGTGCGCACCATGCAGGGGGCCCGAGAGGGGCCGGCGGCAGGGGCGGTGCGTGTCCCCTGCAGCCCACCTGTCTGAGAAGGGGGCCTTTGAGGTGAGTCCCGAAGGATGAGGACGAACGAGCTGTGTGAGGCCCGGGCGCAGAGGCGGGGGGGCCAGGAGCGCAGGAGCTGGAGGAGCGGGTCTCGCTCCCTGGAGAGGCTTTCTTACGGACAGACGACGCGCTTTGTTAGCTGGGATCGGTCGGGCACACACTGACGCAGGAGCGACACCGTACTCCTCTTTGGGAAGGACGTGTTCGTTCTGCTCTGTTGTTAATGGCCAAAGGCTCTGGTCCCCGTTCAGATGGGGCGGGGGGAGGGGCTGTCCCCCAAGGACAGCCAGCAATTCTGCGACCCCAGCTGGGTGCCCTACGGGTAACTCCATCCTGACACTTTCTACCTGGAGACAGTGCCAGATCTCAGGTAAGGGCCTCAGCCCCATGGGACCACCCTCGACTTCAGGTGCCCATCTCAAGTTCAAATCGTCACCTGTGCTTCTGACCGGCTGCCCTTGAATGAGAGGTTCCCTTCACCCCCTCTCTGGGCTACATTAAGAAACGTGGGACCTAAGGGGCATTGCTGGCTTATTACAAAATATATTAAAGAAAGCAAATCAACAGCCAGACAGAGACATGCAGAGGCTGAGGTCCTACACAAAGGAGCTTCTGTCCCTGTGGGGCGTGGGGACCCCCATCATGGCTCCTAGAAGCATCTGGGTTCCCCAGCCTGGAAGCTCCTCAAACACCCTCCTCCTTGGTTTGACAGAGACTTCACCGCTTAGGCATGATGGGTTAAATCACTGGTCACTGAGGACTGATTCAACCTCCAGCCTCCTCCCGTCCCCTCTGTTCATGGGTGGTTCCCCTGGCAACCCATCCCCGTCCTTGGGTTCTTCCCAAAGGCCCCCTCATTCCCATAAGCCCGGTTGTGGTGCAAAGGCACTCATTATGGGTAAGCAGATACCATTTCACCGTCATGGGTCTGAGTCCGGTTCAGAGACAGGGCAAGAAACCTAACATTCTAACAAAGATACTCCCGATACTCTTGCCGCGGGGGAAGTGCCGGGAGTGTGGGGAGCTCTGAGCCAGGAACCGTGGACAGCGACCAACTGTATCTGAGGAACACAGATCCGTTGTCGGAAGGACCCAACCATATTTCTCGGGAATCACAACACTGCACCTGCCACTGTCCACCTGGCGTGAAGTTGGGGAGAACCTTCTTCCCTCTGGCTGCACTCAGCTTCCTAAGCCTGCCATCCTGCTAAAGTCAGGACCCTGACCCCGGGGGGCGGGGGGAGATGGGAAGGTGCCAGTCCCAGGGGAGGCAGAAGAGCAAGGCCAGGCGGACCCCACCCGGCGCCCCCACCCAGGGGCAGTAAGTGCTTCTCGGGATCCCCTCTCCCAGATGGGGAGCAGGGGACAAGTGCCTCTCCAGCTGCTCCCGATTTCCTCACCCGTTTCAGGGGCCATGAAGCGAGCGCAGAACATTCTAGTGGGGCACACAGGCCCCGAAGAAAAAAGGAATCGATAAGATTAATTCTGAAAGTCAAAGGTGCTGTAAAGAAAATGAGACCAGACAAGGTGCGCGACAGCTGAGCTCCCAGCAAGGGCCCGCCCTGGGCTGCCGGAAATGAACTTCTCGGGCCGGCTGAGCGGCGTCACAGCTCGCGGAAAAGCGCGTGGAACTGGCGTCAGCTGGCTCTGAGTCCGCCTCCAGCCCTGTCAGCACCTGGTGTCCTCAGGTAAGTTACTTGACTTCTCTGTGCTTTGGGCCGCCATGCAGGGCTGGGACTAGGGTGAGGCAGGAGAGCCGCTGAAGGGGCCAAGTTTAAGGGGGCTGTCATGCCCCTGTAGACTCGGTACATGTGGGCCCTGAGAGCAAGGGCCTCCTTAACTCTTGCTCCTGGCCTGGCCCAGGCCCTGGGCACTTATGTAAAGCGGGGTGCGGGGGACAATTGCACCTGTGTCCTGCAGGGGTTATAAGGTAAGAATCACCTGAGATGTGGGAAGAGCGGTGAGACAATCTCTTGCAAACTGGCAGCTCTTGGGTTCTACCAGGAGAAGAGGGTTGCCAGGATCAGGCTGGGACTCCAAGCCCAGTGACCCTGTCCCATGTGCTGGGCTGGGACCCAGGAGAAAGTGGAAGAACTTCCATTTGCTGTGAATTGTCATTAGTGCCAAGATGTGTCCTCACTGTTGGGTCATCTATGCGCCAAGTTTCACCATGACAGCGAGGGCAAAGCTCCGTGTGTACCTCTGGACGGAGGGAGGCCGCCCAAAGCCAAGGACGTGCAGGCTGGCAGGCTGGCTTTGGAACCAGAGTTGCAGGCGTCCTCTGAGCAGATCAGGCGCAGCTCCGCGGGGCAGCCTCCAGCGTGCCAGCCCCATCCCTCCCAGCCCGGGCCACGGAATCCCCCACGAAGCCACCCTGCCATGCGCGATCCAGTGCAGGCATCCTAATGAAAAATGGCCGGGCTATTAGCGTTTTGCAAATTAAGGGTCCTTTCATTTATTACCGTGCTCTGCTTAGGATGAGCATTAATTTTTTTCTCAAAGCAAATTCACTGGAAACAGACAGTCTAGAATTTATGCTTGTAATGATGGCTACATGGGCCATTAAGACCACCTCTAAGTGAGCTTAATTTGTAGCAGATAAATGTATATGTCTACATATTTTTCAACATAGTTTATGGTGCATCTCTCACAGCTGCGCCCAACTGATTAAATCCTCACAAAATTTAAATAGGAAACCCATTACGTAGACAGTATTATAGCCGTTCATCATGGAGGCGGGTTCAGCTTAACTCCTTCCGTGCCGGGCTCGGAGAAGCGCCAGGGTGGTATTTTGTTTGTTTGTTTGTTTTGGTCAAGAACGCAGGGTGGCCTCTGTCCTGTGTGTTTCCTGACCTGTTGTTTCTACCTTCCTGGGGACGCTGGGGAGGCCCCCATTCTTCTCAGTGGACTCAGGGTGAAGGTATTAACACGGGAGAAGAGACCCCCGGCTGGCCTACGTGGTCAGAGCCCAGCTGTCCGGGGACCGTGGTCTTCACAGCCCCCACCCCTGGGCATACAGCCTGTGGATCACAACACACCCGGACCCCAGCAGCCCCACCTCGGTGGTCCCCACCGGCCACTGAACCTGATTGTGTCTCGGCAGACCGTCATAAGCAGCAGGGGGCAGTGGGGGTGGGGTTGTGACTGGGGTGTGAGCTGTGGCCTCAGGTGGGCGTGGGGTTCCGTTCCCGTCTGCTCGCTGGCAGTGCGCAGCCCCGGGCAAGTTATCAGAGAGGGAGGTCGTGACACGCGCTTAGCACAGTTACCGGGACACTGTCACTGTTCAGTGACCGGAACCTTGTCACTATCCTTGTCAGTGTTTGTAGCAGACGCAGTCACTGCCCACTCGGGCCCCCAGGCACCTGCCCTCCCGGTGCGCACCTGCCGCAGGCGCCTGATCTTTCCGCTGGGGGAAGCTGACGCAACACGTGGAAATGATCTGACTTGGTGGGAACCTCAGGTTCCTAAATTCAGACTTTCCTTGTCTTTATTTTTCAGTGAGTTCTGTTTTGAAAGCGGTCATATAGGTCCCTGCCAGCCGCTAATGTATCTCTCTAATATTAGAATCCCTTTAATACCAGGAATATTTGCTTAAACATTTCCATTAGAATCCTTTAGGCTCTTGTTCTAAATGTATTTTCAGTGTGTGTGTGTGTGTGTGTGTGTGTGTGTGTGTGATGATATAAAGCAACCAACACCTGATCAAAATCCAATAAAGAAACAAATAATTTTTTGAGCCTTTTCAATTCCCTTTAGTTCAAGTCTATATCTGATTCCTCCCACCTGCGTGATCTTGGACAAGCTCTTAACCTCCCTGGGCCCGTGTCCTTCTCTGTGAAATGTGACCACCTATTAGGGAGGCTGGGGCAGTGACACTGGAGCACCCACGGGAAACTCCTGGGCTTGGCACAGATGCCGGGACCCCAATAGCCACCTGTTCCCGCTCCCAGATGGGGAGCAACAGGCCTGCAGGTAGAGAATTTTTGCACAGTGACCTGCACTCAGCAGTGGAAATATAAGTCCCAGAGAGGAGACTGCTGTGGGGACATCACGCAGGTGGGGAGGACAGAGCCGAGCCTGCAGGCGGGGAAGGACCGAGGGGCCAGGCCAGCGAGGAAAGAGGGCATCCCGGGCGTGGAGGCAGCATGTGCACGTGGCGCGGGAAGGAGGGAGCCAGGAGGTGGAGGGGGGCGGCCCTGCAGCTGAGCCTGTTTCCTGGAGTTAACGGGAGGGCCGGGGAGTTTTAATCAGGAGCCTGATGGGATGGAATTTGCATTTTAGAAGGATCCCCTTTGCAGCGGCGCGGAGAATAGCTTGAAAGGGACTGAGAATGTGGGCAAGGGGAGCAGTTAGGAGGCAATGGCAGGTATCTCATTAGCACCGCAGACGCCCCAGCCTGGGCCGTGGGAGTGGGGGAGGGGGGACTGCATGGAAGGGAACCATCGGATCTGGGGGTTGATTAAAGGTGGGCAGAGGGCGGCGGCGGAGAGCATGCTGAGGCTCTCGTTGGGCGCCAGCCAAGGGGGGAGGGAACCGGCTTGGGGGAGGGCAAGGAACGGGCCCTGCAGGGGGCATGTCGTGTGGCAGGTGACTTCGGGGTAAATTTGAATTTCTACTTACTGATCTCACTTTGAAAAGGGTCCCCGGGCCTGAAACAATACCTGCCAGGGAAAGAGAAATGTGTGGATGTGTCACTTGCCCCCACACCCCAGTGACCGTCCTGGACGCCCAGCAAGTCCCCCTCCTACGAACGGCTTCTCCATGCAGCGAGGGCTGCGTCTGGCTGTGCGTTGACTCTGGGGTCACCAGCAAGCGGCGACACGTTGCACATGTTTCCAAAGTTCTTTCCCAAACACCTTCCCGCTTGAGCCTCAGGCAGGCCGGGGTGGGGGGTGGCAATGTCCGTTGGCTACTCTGCCCCCTGGAGTGAGCTCGAGCGGCTTGCTCTCTTAGCGTGACTTCATTGCCACAGCCATGTGACTGCTGACTTTTAAAATGGTGTCTGTGGGCACCACGCAAAGGTGTTAAAGGGTTTTAAATTGGCTATTGATCTGGAGTTCATGGAAAAGACTGTGCTCATAATTGGGAAACTAAAATGCAGGCGGATGTGGTATGTTTGTGTTTTAATTTACACGTGACCAAACCTTTAAACAATAAAAAAAAAAAAGAATGACAAGTAGGAAAAGGGAAGATCTGTTCTCCAGCTTCCTAAGAAAGACCCACTTCCCAGAGGCGGTTGAGAGAAGGGCTGGTGAGCCTCAGCTGAGAGTTTCAGACAGGGCACGCGATTAGCTTCGGTCACACAGCTGGGCCGGCGCGTCTCGGCGCCGAGTGCAGGGAGGGGCACGAACCAGCCGAAACAGGGCGGGCAGGTAAAACTCTGCGGGCACCCGCGCACATGCGCTCCCCCATGGAAGTGGCTCCCAGGGTTGTTTAAACCAGATTTTCAAGGGAAATCTTAACCCCGAAGATGGAGAGCCCCAGACGAGAGGCCGCCGCTCAGGGATGTAACTAATAGTCGTCAGCATCAGACTTGTCTCTCTGGGCCAGGCACTTACTAAGGACACCAACGAACGCTGTGCCGCTCAGGCACGGGGAGGGTTTGGGTGAGCCTAGGTACTCCCGGGCGAGTGGTTCTGAAGTGGGAGCCCTGGGCCGGCAGCATCAGCACCCCTGGGGGCGTCCTGAGAAGTGAGGCCCTTGGGCCTCACCCCAGACCCACAGGCTGGGGAACTGGGGGGTGGAGCCCAGCCACCTGCGGCCTTCCAGGCCCTCCAGGTGGCCCGCATGTCTCTGATGGCCCCCTCTCTGCCGCCTCCCATCCGCTGTGAACCCCGTCGAGTGAGTTGTTCATTACAAAAGCCGTAGTTTTCCATTTTATAATGTCTTCGATTCTTTGCCATGGTTTCCATTTCTCGGCTGGAATTCTCCGTCTCTTTGCTTATTCTCTCCATCTGTTGTTCCTGAAAGGCTTTGAACAACGGCCGACCGAGGGCCCTTCTGCTCATGCAAATACCCGTGCCATCTCAGAGTCGGTTTCTATGGGCCACCAACTTCATTTCTTTCCGGTTTTGTGAGAATATAATGGACGCATCACGTGATAGAAGCTGAAGGTGTACCACACGGTGGTTCTACGTTTGTATGTGTTGTGCCATGATCGCTGCAAGACGTGTAGTTAACACCCGTCGCCGCACATAGCTGTAACGTGTAGCGTGTGATGAGAGCTACGGTGACCTCCCATCTCAGCCCCTGGCGGACGTACGACGCAGCACTGGGAGCGCTTTGACCACCGGTTCCCGACTGCGGGTCGCCTGCTCCTGCTTTGCTCCCCTCGCCGTGTTTTCCCGCTGCTGGTGCTTCGGACGGCGGCGCGCGCAGGTGCCGGGTGAGGTGGTTTTCCTTTAAACGCTGTGGGTTTGGGGGCACAGGAACCCCGACGAACCCTCTAGATCCTCATGGTCTGGGTTTTGTTTTTGTCGGAACTGGTCTATTTCAGTTTCACCGTTAGGCGGGAGAGGCGGCCCTGACTCTCGGGCAGCGGTTCTCCATGGGGGGTGACTGTGTCCCTGGGGACACTTGGCGACGTCCAGGGACACCTTGAGTTGTCCCACGTGGGGGCGGGTGTTACTGGCATCTACTGGGCAGAGCGCAGGGTTGCTGCTACACGTCTACAATGCACAGGAAAGCACCCCCACTGAGGGGGACCTGTCTAAAACGGCAGGGGCACTGAGGGTAAGAAACCCGCCCCGGGGGTGTGGTCCTTACCGCTAGCGTGGGCCTTTCTGCAGCTGTCACTGAGACGCACGCCGGGGCCTCTCGTGGGTCTGAGCCCGGCCGGGCCTCTGGCGTGTTCATCTAGTCCTGGGGCTCCAGCAGCCGCTCTCTGCCAGCCTCGCTGGATCCTGCTCGGGCCTCTCAAAGCCCAGGCTTCCCTGAAGGCCTCACAGGACATGGCTGCCCTGACTTCTGCGGTCCCTCCTCCCCACAGCTCCCCTCCCCAGTGGCCCGCCCCACAAATTCTAGCCTCCTCCGCAGCCCAGACTCCAAACTCCACTCCGCCCAATGGGACCACTGTGATCCGCTTGGGTTTCCCTCCCTCCGCCTCACTCTGGGAAGGTCTCTTCCCCTTGAGGGCTTCCCTTCCCCCGGGGATCACAATCCCACACTTCGGTCCGGTGCCAGGGAACGGTGGCCTCAGTCACTTGGTTCATTTTGATGATGGAGAGAAGGCAAGTAAGGTGACTACTCAGGAGGGAGTGTGTGTGTTTGTTTGTGTGTTACAAGCACAACTCCCTTGAGATATTCTGACTGCCAGGACCTGGAAGGTTCTATTTTAAAAATCGTAGGAAGATGCTGATTCAACACTGGGCTGGGACTCCCCTCTCTGAGCTGCTCTGGCACCCCCGTGGGGCAGGGGCGACATTGCCGCCTTTGTTTGGGACGCTCCACTGCTTTCCACTGGGCGGAGCAGGGCTGCCCCACGGACGGGAGCGTGGATGGCGAGGGCCCCTCCACACACAGCACGCTGCACACGGAGGAGCTGCCGCACCCCAGAGAGACTTCACCGAGAGTGGGCACCCTGGCTCTCGTCCCTCTGGGCTGTCGCTGCCAGGAGCGGATTCTGGGAGCTGTGTGCTCATTGGCTCTGTGTCTGGGGACCGTGTGGCCTTAGATGTTCTTCCTTGATGAGGCGTCTGGACGTCCAGTGCAGGAGCCTTGCTGCGGCCGTCAACACTTCCCTGACAGCCCGAGACCCAGCTGTGACCCCGACGGCCAGAGGAGCCGCTTGCAGCTTCGCTGGGCTCACTTCACACCCACTGGTAATTTATGACTTTTAATCATTATGCCACACAGGAAAAATGTGACTGGGAGTCGTTTCAATAAGGAACTCCATCTATTTTTATACCGTGGTCCTCCTCTCGACAGCATCTGCTCCAAAAGCCTCAGTTAATGTTGAAACAGGAGAATCCATAGGCATCCTTTTCTTCGTATCTCAGACAGGCATCTCCGAATGCAGAGGGTCCAAATCTTCCACGAGCTCTGACCAGGGCGGCTTCCCACGGCCCCGTATGCTGGTCAGCTTTGCAGAATTCACCTGGATGAGTGCATTCGTGACTAATGCATTGCACGGGGCCAGCCTGGGACCTTACAGACATGATTTACTCACTTATTCATCCTCAGTTCTTGTTCCTCTTTGCTCATTTATCAACCTCCTCCTTTATATATATGTTATGTTAATCCGTGCGCACGCCCACAAAACAAACAATATTCATCCTCACTCTGAGCTAGGTGCTGTGCCTGGCATCAGGAACATGGCGATTGACAAGCTCTCCTTTGCTCCATGAATATTTATTGAGCGCCTACTGTGTGCTGGGCATCAGCGACCCAGCAGGAAAGAAGGCAGCTGTGGTCACTGTTCTCAAGGTTCATTTTGTGAAGTAGGGAAGAGCACAAACAAGTTAATCAGAAAATAAATAAGGTCCTATTTGAAATACTGAGTACGATAACAGAACTGAACAGCACAAAGAAAACGGGAATGTTCAGGGCAATCAGGGAAGACTTCTCCGTGGAGGTGACCTTTGAGCTGAGACCTAATGACACGAGACAGCCAACTGTGTGAAGAATCGGAGGTGGGTTGTTCCAGCCAAAGGAAATGCAGGGTCGCTGGGCCACAGTGGGTGAGGGCAAGGGTGGCAGGAGGTACAGTGGGAGCGTTAGGTAGGGGTGAGGGCGTACAGGGCCTTGTGGATTAGGGAAGAGCTTTTGGGTTGTTTTCCACAGGGGAGACTTGTCTATCCTCTTGTATGTATGTATGTATGTATGCATGTATGTCTATTAGCGTGGGCTTACAGATCTCTGTTTTATACTTTGAGTTATAATCCAATACCATTTTATTTATTTTGTTGCTCAAGTTGACCCAGATTTGGCCGTTGGACTCTTGCAGTTGACTCCTGGGTCTCCTCGATGTCCCACCACGACTGTGGGTCTTCTTGTTCTACCTCCTAGGTTTCCAGCACCACCAGGTGCTCCAGGCCAGGGTGTTCTGGTTTCAGGCCACGTGCAGAGGGGAGGCATTGGGTCCATCCGTCTGTCTGAAGCCGGCTGCCCTGGGTGGGCAAGCTCATCGAGGCTTCCTCTTATGATGCTCCTCCACTCACGTGCTGCGACCCCCTCCAGTCCGACCAATGGCCTTACGTGCCTATTGTGCCCCCCCAACTTGCTCCCGGGGCGGGCCTTTCATGAGACTCTCCTTCCTGGGAAGAGTCCATCCTGTCCTCAGTTCTTCACCCCTCCCTGTATGCATCCCCTTTGCCATGTGGTGGTGCCAGCTCCTGCCACTAACGGGTGCAGTATATGCCCACCTTGACATCGGGCTCAGCCGTGGGACTTATTTTGGATGAGTCGGAAGTGACGATGTGCTAGTTCCAAGCCTAGGCCTTGAAGCCTTGTGAATTTTGCTTTTGTCACCTTAAGAAGGACATGCCTAGGTTAAACTGTTCGTCCCATCCTAACAGGTCAGAGCTGCCCATCCAAACTTGCACAGCCCCCAGCTGACCCGTGAGCTAAATACACACTTATTGTTCACGCCTCTGAGGATTGGTGGTTGTGTGCTACCCAGATTACTGTTTACTAACCAGCTAAGACTCCTGCAAGGTGGAGCTCAGTGCCACCTCCTCCAGGAAGCCTTCCCTCACATCGAGGAACACTGTTCATCTTTGTCTTTCTACTTGATATCATACTTTGTAGACATTTCACAATATACTTTATGGAAAGGAAATAATAACAGTAATAATAATAACAATAATATTTGGTATTAAGTATGTGTCAGGCACTAGGTGATTATATGCATTCAGTCATTGAAACCTTAACCACAATCCTCGGAGGCCAATATTCCAATTTACATCTTTTCTCCACTTTGCACTCATGGCTGTTCAGGCAGCATTAAGGCAAGATTTGGGGACCATAGACTTGCCTTCTATCCTTTACATTATGATGCAGATTTAATGAACATGAACTCATTGCTTGACTAAACTTATGCACAAAATTGTGTGTTCTGACTACTTCAGTCCCCACAGAGTAGAATTTTCTCTGCACATTTATTAAATCCTTCCTCTGTACTAAGAAATGGGCTCCATTGCAAGGGCTCAGACCAGGGCAAGTCCTATAATTCCTTCCCTGGAGGAGTCCCCCAGGGCCCAGCCTCCACTCAGCATTACCAGTGAGCATGACTTGAGTTCGTTAGGCACTCAGGACTGGGAAGGGTGCTCCCGGCCAAGGGAACAGCACGGGCGAGGATGGGACAGGATGCGGAAGGGGCGAGGGAGTGGGATTGTGCCGTCGGAGAGGGGGGGCAATGTTCACAGAGTCGTCGAAAGAAGGTCGTGGACCCTGGCCAGCATCTGTATCTGCAGTCCACCTGGGGGACCCCCCAGGGGAGGAACCCCAGCAAGGAGGTGGGGTGGTGCGTGCAGAGGTGAATGTTGGGGCACACGCACACCCCTGTGCCCAGAAGCCTGCGGCATCTGCAGGGATCCTGAAGCCACGATGACCTCATGCCAGGGCTCGCCCCATCTTAGTTATTGGAGAGGAACCCCAACGGGGCAATTAGGGTTAATTGAAATCGGCCTGATTGATTGGTGGGCAGGAACTTTCATCGGAGCGGCCCTGCCATGTGGGCAGAGGGAAGCGGCTGCATCAGCTCCAGTGAGGCCGGGCCTGGGGGCGGAGGTGCGCATGGAGACCTGCTCTGCGCTCAGGTGGGACGGGGGTCAGAGGCGCGCGCCCAGCACCGGTCCTCGGCCCTGTGCGAGCCTCCGCAGCTACGGGGAAGGTGCAAGGGTACCAGGCGGAGGACCTCAGGTGGGACCTGCCTCCCTGGGCCACCTGCCCCTGCCCCAGCTGGTTCTGTGGTGGCTCTAAGCCGCTTCGTTCCCTGAGCAGCCCAGACGTCTGTCCTTCCTTCCTTGGCTCCGACTGTCCCGTCCTCCTGGACCAGTGCTCTCGGGTCTCTCGGTGCCGTGAACCAGGCAGGGACCTCGTTAAACTGCAGACTCAGGTTCAGCAGATCTGGGGTGCGGGTGGGGGGCGGGGCTTGAAATCCTGCAAGTGTCAATGATGCTGGATGATTTGAAATGATCTTTCTTTCTGGACCTGTTCCAAGTCCACCTTCAAAGCAGTCACGGGTCACCTGCAATGGCCCACGGTGCATTTCTCCATTTCCAGGGAGAAGGCAAACCTCTGATGGCTTGTAGGTTTGGGAAGGCACTGGGAGGAGGGAATCCGGGGGACTGCCTCATTCCGGGCCTCTGCCACCTGCTCTTAGTTCACGAGTCCTCAGAGGACAGAGTTCGATCCATGAACAGTCCATCTGGACTCCAGGAAACAGCTGTTGGTTATTTTGAGTCTCTGCTCCTTGAATAAAGCACCCTGGAAATGGACGAACAGTAGCCAGAGAGTGTGGCGTGAATGAATGAACGAACGAATACAAGCACATCACGCCGGTTTAACGTTGTGGAGCTCACAAGCCACTCTGCCCGCCGCCCCGATTTTATTGACTGCCCACAGCCGCCACATTCTCACCGAGAGGAGGACTCCAGCTTCTTGCCAGCATTCTCGAAAGCTGCAACAGTCTCTGCCTGCCGGCCTCTCTGACTTACCCTACGGCTCTGTCCTCGCCGGCTCCTTGGTTCGGTGTCTGTTAAATAGCACGAGGAAGTTCCGACTCAAGGCCTTGGCACGCCCTCTCCCCTCCGCCTGGAAGCTTCTTCCTCAGCTGCTCACAAGTTCACGCCTTGGCTCAGACATCACGTCCTGGGAGAGGCCTTTCCCGTCCCCTCCTTTGTACTCATTCCAGCCTGTGCCTGCTCATCAGCCAAACAGGGACGAGAATAGTGCACACCTGTTGCGGGAATGAGATGAAATAACTGGCGTGAAATGCCTGACCCTGGGCCAATCCGCAATAGTGTCCAATAAATATTCCATGTTGTTGATGTGGTTTTTATGGTCCTCTGTCCTTCCAACCACTCCCCTTTGGCAGCTTCTGCTGATGGCAAGTCAAAGCTGCCTAACTAAATGAGAAGGAGAGAGCCCGGGGGCCGACGAGGCTGGAAGGTCCACCTCACGTGCGTCAAAGACGTCACAGCGTCCAAATCTGTTCCATTGTGTCATCGGGCCCTCAGAGCAGCCCTCAGAGGCTGTTCCAAGGGGAGACATTATTTTCTCTTCAGAGACAACACAGATGAACCCCTGAGAAGCAAAACCATTGGTGAAAGACTTCACGGCCCAAGGAAAGAACTGGAAGCTCCAATCTCCCACAAAAAGTGACCCGAGGCCCTGAAGAACATTTTTCCGGAAAACCCTAATTCTCCTTGGCATGATCGTCACTCTGTTGTCCCCAGAACCTGCATTTAGGGTGGAGGCGAAGGTGTGTCCTCAGTGGCACGGGGCACTGGGAGACGCCCCGCTCCGAGGTCCTTCCCCAAGGCCATCCGTGCACTCGCATACTTCAGACTCACCGGCTTCGTGTATTTAATATCGGTATTTCCTTTTCTTTTAAAATTCCTGTTATTTACTCCTTGTATTGATTGCAGTCATTTAATATTGGTGGGAAAGTAATTTAGCTCATTGGAGTCGTTGTCTGTGCAGAGGCAGCAAAGGGCCTGGTGGGTGTCGAGATACTAGGTAGTTGGCCAGCAGGCCCGTCTTTATTAGCAACAGCGTCTCTCCCCAAAAACCCCGTGTCTGAGCCATATCAGCTCCAGGCTCATGTTGACACTCTGCGGCTTGCTGGCCATGCAGAGGGCACCCAGAAGGCTCTGAAGTCTCCGCAGTCCAAACAGTGTCCCAAAGGGACCCTTCCCATCAGCCAAGGCACCCAGAAGGGCACCCCTTTCGTTCTAGGTCCAACAGCTGATTCTCTTTAGCTTGGATTGGTTATGCGTCCGCCTCTGACGCCGTTGCAACAATCCAAATGGTCAGTTTGGCCCTGGATGGGGAGGGTTGAGCTCCTGAGACCACGGGCGTTGAGAGTGGAGGAGGAGGCCCCCCGAGAGGAAGAGACGGCTGCTGAGACCACGGAGCGGGGTGGAGCTGGCAGGACGGCCAATGTCCACGTCACCCCCTTCGGTGCGCTAGGCGTTACGCTTCTCCTTCTCCGGGCTCCCTGCCCCGAATTGTCCTCCGTCCCATTTCTGCTGGACAGCAGAACATGCCTCCCCAGACGTGTTCGTCCTAAAGAGTCCTCATCAGAATGTCTTCTCACACCAGGGCAGTTGCCTATCATGGTGGACGGAGCTCTCACGGGAGGTGCATGGGAGGGTGCCTGAGTTAGGTGTCGCTGGCGCGCACTTCGCAGGTGCACGGAGGGAGGTCTTGCTGTGATCTGCTCTGAGCTGTCCAGCCAGGGAGGTGTCGGGATTGGCAGGTGCGTCTCCTGCCCCCTGAGCCGGAAGCCACATGCCCCTGTAGACTTCTGTCTCCGGGGTCGCCCGTGTGAATGTGGGAGCCGCGCCGTCTGCAGAGCAGCCGAGCTCACTGCCCCGGGGAAGCCAAGAGCGGATCAGGGCGTCCCGTCCGGCGAAGAACCATGTCTGCGGTTCCTTGTAACCCCTTTGCCGCCCCGCTGGCTCAGGGAACAGGGACGGTGGCCCCGATGCAGGATCACTTAGCTGCTCACTCACTGGTCCTCTTGGCGGGAGTTTCTGCCCCTCGCTCGGCCTCCGTCTCTCCCAAAGGCCAAGCGGCCCCCAAGCGGTTCTTCCAGCTCCTCCGCCTGGAAGGCCTGTCTCCAGAGCCCCGCTGGGGGTGGGAGAGCTGGGCATGTCCCCTCACTCCTCACTAACGTCTCCCTCGGTCAGCACAGCGGGGGGCGGGCTGGCAGCCCCCACTTTCCTCAAGGTGCCCGGTCTATTCCGAGCTCCTGGCTCTCCGGCTGCAGCCAATTAGGCTGCAAAAGCCACAGCGCAGACATGACTCTCGGAGGGCCCTCCAATGGCTGTGCTGGGCAGCTTAATGGGGGACTTTCCAGGCATCGCAGCCCCTCCCGTGTGGCCCATTCGCGAGCCAGATGGGTGTTTTTGGCAAGGATTAGCTATAGCTTTGTAAGGTTTTATGGTTTCTCTTTGCTGGTTCTCCCCAAATGGGCCATAATACTGGGTTCTCCAGAGTTTGTATCTCTGGCAAAAATGGATACGTGTCAAGTGCGTGAGGCCGGCCTAATAAATACTAAATTCATAAAGGCCTTGGCGTAAGCCCTCGGCGGGCTCTCGCGGAGGAGCGGAGAGGAAATTGCTGAGTGGGGAAGCCTGAGCTCCCATTGGCTATTGGCTCAACCTGAAGGGGCGATTTCAGGCTACACGGAGTGGGGGCTGGTGACCTGTGCCGGGGAGCCAGGCGATGGCCCCACTGCTGGGCCTCTGCTCTCTGTCAGTTAGGATGCTTTGCGTGGCTGTCAGAAAACCTGATCCAACCTGGCTGACGCAGGAAAAGGGAAAATGTTTGGTTTGCTTCATTATCTAGGATTAGACTTCAGACACTGCCGGATGAGTGCGCAAACGCCAGCACCTGCTCGCCCTCCCTGTCTTCTCCGCGGGGCTTACTGGAAAGACAGCCTGTTCTCAGGCCAGCTCTGCCCCTGGGCCCCTCGGAGGGCTGCTGGACACTCCCAAGACTCCACAGTTCAAGTTGAATTGAGTGACAAGGAGTGAGGATCTTTGTGTCTCATTGGTTGACATGGGATCTTGGGATGGTGTCTGGACCGATCACAGTCAGGGGATGGGGTCCACTGATGGGCAGAAGCTCTGCCCCCTGTTCTGCCTCTCAGCTGGGAGCGGGGTCCACACTGCCGCCTTGGAGGATCCTGGGCTTCGTGGGGGAGGCAGGGAAGGGAACTTCCCCTGTGACAGAGGCTGGGTGCAATGTGGCAGCCCACAAAGGAGGTATTTTGCCCTGTGTGGGTCTGTATGTTTAGTGAGAGACATGAGGAAAATGGAGCAGAGGCAGAAAAGAGTGATAGGGATGAGGAAGGCGATTTTGTCTCCTGGAGAAGAGGTGGAAGAAATGGGGCCGCTTTGCCCAGAAAAGAGAGGTCATGGGGAACGAGAAACACTGTTGTGAAGGCCCTGGAGTGGCGGACCGGCTGCAGGCGCCCTGATGCGTGGGTGGTGGGGGTGCGCAGGGAAGAACGGATTCACACGCAGATCTGGGCTCAGTGAATCATCTTCAGCCCAGTGGGTCGTCATTATCCTTCGCCTCTTACTATAACTGGCTCCGACCACCACACAGCTGGTTTCTGTATCACCCCCTTGCCCCCTCCGGTTTAGCCCTCACCTTGCAGCAGCCAGGGTAGCCCCTTGAAATCTAATGTCACTGCTGTCACTCCGTGCGTCACACCTTCCCAAAGCTCCCCACGGCCGTGGAGTAAATCTCCTAAGGGGGGCTTACTGCCTCTGCCCACTCCTGAAGCTCCAGGCTGGCTTCGTATTAGCTTTCTCTCTGTTTCTCAAAAATGCCCAACACCTTTCTACCGCAGGGCCTTTGCACTTGCAGTGTGCTTGCCGTGAACCAGTCTCTGGTTTAGCTCCCAAGCCGCTAGCCTCGTCTCATCGATCAGATCTCAGCTCAAATGCCCAGCCTCCATCTCTGGAGACAGTTTCCCCGAACAATGTGCAAAGTAGCACCCAGTGCCCCCGGCCTTCTCTGTTCATCTTTCCCTGTCATACATGCCTCGCTTTCTAAAATCTTCTTAGGCATATTGTTTATTTATCAGTGTAGAGACTATCTGCCTCTACGTGATGGAACCTCCCTAACTATAGAGATCTTGCTTCTCTTGTTCACTGACCTCTCCCCAGAGCCTTGAGGAGTATCTGAACTCGCAGATTTTTGTCGCGCAAATGCACAAATGGATCATTTCTACGGCTGTTTGGCCTGATGAGGTGGTGGGTTCTTAACCCCGAGCATCTCAGGGCAGACCGAGCAAGCATTTCTCAGAGAGGATTTTCTGTGCTGAGCAGCGGTCACCCCTCAGAACTCCCAGATGCAAGGGGCCTGTGATGTACCCACAGCAAGGAAATGACAGCAACTTTGGATGTAATTCCTGCCACATGCCAAATGGAAATTTCTTCCAGGCCCACACTGCTGGTACCGGGCGCTTTTTAATTAAACACGCTCTTTGAGGAATTGTGTTAATCCTGCCAGTGCCTGACTTCCTAATCTCTCTGTCTCGCTATGAACGGAGGGCGTATCGGCCCCTCCAGCCCCCAGTGAGTGGTTTTCCAAGAGAAAGACTTTTCAATCCTTCCAAACGCACAGTAATGAAATATGATACAAAACAGGCCCGTGTCAATAAATCTACAGGAGAAAGGTCAGGCTTACATTGCTGGACGGGATTGGCAGATACATTTGTTCCCGCGACGTCTGTGTTTCAAATGCCACCCTCCGATGACCCCGGCGCAGAAACACACTTCGGAGCGTGATGAGATGTCAGTTTGGCTCAGCCCTGATCAAATAAGATGAATGGGAGGGAAACGAGAACAAAAACATTTCTTCTGCCAGTTTTTTTTAAGGCACTACAGAAATTAGGTCAGTCGAGGAGTTTTTTCTCAAGCAAATGCCACTCCTTGCTCAATGTCACCTGTGGATTTGCCGGCCAGCGGACAGGGATCGCTTTCACGCCGCAAAGGGCACGCAAAGACCAGGGCAGCACCCATATAATAAACATCTCCTGCTGCCCTTCTTCAAAAGCCCGCTCCAGCCTCCCGCTCCTGCATCCGGTAACGCTCCACGGGCGAATGGCTTTCTGCATTGAGCATACGTGGTTTAAGAATGAACGGCATCTCTCCTACAAGGAGGAATTAAAATCATTAATTGCCCGTTTACCCCATTTAAGACCGGGGGACCAAGTCAAACAGTGACCCAGATACCCACGTGACCCAGTTGGATGGCCGTGAGGTTATGGCCTGTGACGGCCCTGTCCTTATTGTAGGGTGGAAAATAGTCTAAGCAGACGTGGCTAGCGTCAGGTGCAGTCATGTGACTTTTCTCTGTCTCCCGGATCTTAGGAGATGCCTCCTTCATTAAATATTAGGAGCTGGCTTTGTGTAGGTTTTCGGTTTGTTTTGTGTATCTGTCCCTGTGGGGCCTCGGTTGGGTGCCAACCTTTGATCATGCTTTGGGAAGCGTGATCCTTATGACCAAAACCCTCTGTAAGCTTTCAGCATTCAGCTGAGCTGCTTAAATACCTTGTTCCAAGTGACAAGTTCTCTTTGTCAATATTTTCCATCATGTAGTAATGGTAACTGATCACTTTTTTAATTGAGCACTTCCTAGGTGCTCCACTTAGTGCTGAACGTTTTACACACGTGGTCTCCTCCAAATGCTCCCGAACAGTCTCTCAAGTGCGGGTGGTTCAGGTTCCTGTCTCCTCCTCCCTCCTGCCTCTCCCCCTCCACTGTTTTCCACCAGGGACCCCATCTCTTCCAGTACCTAACCCACCCTCCTGTCCAGTTTCTTTGTTTATTTTTCTTCCTGATTTCTCCATTGCTTCTGCTGGCTTCACAACAGACCCCAGCTGACAGCCGGGTAACACATCCTCCTTCTGAAAGGAGATGCTCCAGGGAATGCATCAACCCACTCTTCCTCGGCCAGAGGGGGCTCCCCTCAAACACCAACACTCCCACTTGCAGAGCAGGAAACTCGGGCACCAGAAGCACAGGGACACTGTTGACTAAGGGCGGGTCTGGCAAGCCCGAGAGCTAAGGAAGTCTCCGCCCACGGGATCGGAGACTCTCCTACCCCCAGGAGGTCAGCAGGGCCTCCTTCGCTCAAAGCTAACAAAATCCATTTGAAGCCAGTCATTTAGCTACATGTCCGGAGTGCCCGACAGGAATGCATTTGCATTTATACACCAGCAAGCTCTTAATAAATATTCTCTCCTGTCCCATGGAAGTATGCTGTAAATAAATAACAAGACACCTTACTTTTGCTGACTAAGCATTTCCCTTTCTATGTGGGTGCCAGCTGCTCTTTATAAATGACTTTAATTTACAGGGCGTTATGTTTCCTTATAGTTCTCGCCTCTAAATCCCCACGCAATATTATGCATCCTTTCCCATGATAGCGTGTGTTTAACCTTTTCGGCGAGGCATGTGCGTGTGCGTGTGTTTGTGTGCTTAAGTATATATGTGTGTCGGATAACACCATCTACCTGTTCAGTTACATTGTTTCTAAGTGGATCAGCTGCAGTTGGTCATTCTTGCCGAGTGTTTGGTAACCATGAGGTTTCCACTCATATCAATTCTACTTGCTTTGTTTAAATTGGCCCCTGGGATAACTGGCCAGAGTGAGCTGATCCCTTGGGGGTGAGTGGAGAAGCAGAGATGGAGTCAGGGTAAGAGAGTTCATTGTCAAAGCCGAGGCGGGGGTGGCTGATCACATCTGTCATCCACCTCAACTGTGATTCTCTTTGAAAACTCATGGAGGTTTTCCACAGAAAACACCTGCAATTCAGCACAAGGCAAAGTCATGGGTAGTAACCGCTGCTATTTACCGACCGCCTGTCGTATGCAGACTCCCGTCTGCACGGCTTCACTAACCTTCACGGAGAAGGCCGCAGGGGTGGCCGTCACCCTTATCCCCATCGGACAGATGGGAAACAAAGCCCAGAGAGGGAAGTCTTTAGCCCAAGTCACACAGATAGTGCCTCTGGACCTACAGCCGGTATAGCCAGAGTCTGACTTCCAGATGGTGCCAGGGGCTCTGCCAGGGGTGTGGGCTGTTCACGGCAGGCCGGCGCTTGGCTGCCCATGAAGCCATCACAAGGGGACGGCTGTCCCCTCGGCGGCGGGTCTGGGCAGGGCACCAAGGCTGTGACGCTAAGTGAAACTGGACCTGAGGAAAGACACCGACTCCCAAGATGCGCCGTAAAATACGTGCCCTGTCAGGGGCTGAGAGTGCTTTGGAGGGAGTTCAGTCAGGACATGGGGAATGGGGTTGTTGTTTGAAGTGGGGGGACCTGGGCAGAGAAACTGACCTGTGAGCAAAGGCCTGAAGGAGGGGAAAGAGCCAGCCATGCACATAACTGGGAAAGAATGTTCTAGAAAGAAAGCACAGCATGACCGCCGTGTTGATGGAGGCGACGGAGAGCAAGGAAGCCCCTGTAGTAGGAGCAGTGAGGGACAGGGAGGGGTGAGAAGGGACCTCGGAGGTGAGGAGGGACTTCACCGGTCAGGAGACAGTGGCGGGCACATGAGGTGCAGACTCTGACTGTGTGGCCGGCAGAGGCAGAAGGTCACAGAGGATCAGGTCACACCCCCAAAGGCTTGTTTTCTCAGCTTCTATGGGGTCAGGAGCTGGTGGGCGGGGGTGGGGGCAGCGGGAGGACGGAGAGCCCGGGGCTGGCCGAGTCTGGCCGGGGCCTCCTCGTCAAGCCTTTCCCGCCTCTAGCCCCGCCAGCTCCTTGCAGGCCTCCGAGGCTCACACTTGGAATCCCGGGCCCCGTGGTGTTTCTAACCCCTGTTCTCTGCTTGGACTGTGTCCCCCGCCTCTGACAGCTCCCCCTCCCCACTTCCCCAAATGCTGGCCACACCTGAGGCCCGCTGGGCTGCCAGCACCTTCTCTGGAGCTTCCCCTGGGGCTCCAGCTCATTCGGTCCCTTCTCTCCGATCCGAACGTGCCATGGGAGTCGTGGCTTTAATAGAGGTGCCTGTCCCCTGCCCTCTGTGCAGCGTTGGACCCATTGGTGCCATTCCTCAGGAGCCCTGACTCAGTCGGGGTCTGGTCCCCAGAAGTGACTCACTCAGACTGGGCGATCTGAGGGGTTTAGTTGGTTTACGAAGTTTGAAGAGGCTAATAAGGAAGGGTTAACCCCGACGGGGAGCCTGGCTGGGGTGCCATGTCCTCAGCTGGAGAGGGGAAGGTCAGGGGAGGGCCACCTGCCAGCAGCCGTCGCCTACAGAGCCAGCCCACAGCGGCCTGGAGGGCAGAGCACCCGGGCAGTATGTGCCCAGGCTCCCTTCTCCATCCCCCCTCCGTGTCCACCGGCAGCCCCTCCCCCATGGCCAGAGTCAGCAGCCACTGGCCAGCGAGGCTGACAGTACCGGTCCCTCAGGTCAGCCCTGAGGCGTGGGGCGGGGGTGGTGGTGGGGAGAGCGAATCTAGAGAAGCCAGCGAAGGCTTCTGGTGATGCCACCAGGCCCACGGTGCCAGGCCCAGGTGCCAGCAGACGCTGCCGCACCCCTGGGGCTGCACAGCATTGGACTTGGTCCCCAAGAGCCTCCCGACAGCCCACACCCCCTCACACGGCTTCTACCCGTGTGTGTGACCCCCTCACGCCGGGGCCACTTCTGTGCACAGGCGCATGTCTGAACTGTGGACTCACTGATGCAAACGTCCCAGGAAACCAGCGTTGGTGCGGAGCTGGCCCCTTCCCGTGCTCGCGGGGAGCTGACCGCATGAGGGACGCCCTCGCCCACAAGGGCAGCAGGTGCACCCCTGACAGCAGTCCTTGGGAAGGGTGGGAGCCCAGGGGCCTCCAGGACGTGCGCCCCCCTCCCCTCTGGTTCCCTACCAGCATTCGGAACTTCCTGAGCCCCTCTTGGAGCTGGTACAAGAGCTCTTGCTTTTAATTAAGTGGCCTAGTTTCAGTAAACAGTGGGACGGGCGGCCGTTCTCCGTGGGGACCGCTGCTATGAGCGGAGGAGCTGCCAGGCCCCATGGAAGCACAGCCCCCAGATGGCAGGGCTGGCAGAGATGGAGCCGCTCGGGCAGGGACGCGGGCAGCCCCGCACTCGCCCACCAGACCGATGCCTCCAGAGGCGACTTGGGAGCAAAAGCAGCCGCAACGCGTCTGCTTCCACCGGTGGCCGCGGTCCCCAGCTGTCTCAGGGGTGCCTCGGGCCCTGGACGACGGGAAGGGGCCGGGACCCCCTTCCCAGCAGCTGGGTCTGGGGCTGGTCCACAAGGCACAGAAATGAGAGACATGACCAGAGGGAGGTTTCTTCCACAGCTACCATAACCCCGTTGAAAGAGTTGCTTCTTTATTTCATATTATTATACGTTACATTATTCCTTCTTTCTTCCCCTAACATGCGAATGCCTTTTAACAAGAGCCGCTAATAATAGACAGTAGGCCTTATAAAAACATATATGTCACACCCTAACCTGAACCCCCACAACCACGTATCTACCTTAAAACGTATTAGCGACCCGTTGAATCCCAAAGACTGGGGCATCACGACCCAGTGACGCGTCAGAATGCCCGTGTCCCGCTGGGGGAGCTGAATCCTGAGACTCGCAACAGGTTCGGGGAAGCTGGTTGAGAACTCTGTCTCCCCACAGCCCCGACGGTCCCCTCTGGCCCTCGGCACGTGGTGAGTGGGCCACGGTGGGGACAGGACAGTGGGACAGTGGCGGCCTGTGGTGGCCTCCCTCCGCCAAGCTGCCCCGCCCCGCCCCTCCCGGCATGAAATGTCTCCCCTCTGGATCTCTTTTCCCTCTGACTCCCTCGGGACTCAGTTGGCACCCACGCCTCTGGCTCCCATGCTGAAGATCCATGTTTCACTGCCGTAGGCGGTGGGCCTGGGATTTGAAGTCAGACAGGTCCGGCCCTGCCACTTAACCAGCCATAACTTACCCTTGACAAGTGACCTAACCTGTCTGATGCCCCGGTACCTAACTATTGACTCGCTGTCCACCAGGTGACACCCCCTGATGGGTGGGACCATGTCAGCCTTATTTACAGCTGCATCCGGGCACCTAGCACAGTGTCCGGGGCAGAGTTAGCACCTAGGAAATATGTAATCAATGTGTCTCGTTCTAGAAAGATATCAAGGCTGCCTGCCCCATTTCTTTATCTGCGGAACGTCTGTGATGATGATACTTCCCACAGAGAATTCTAGCCAGGCTTTGCAGAATCATGGCCAAAGCTCTAATTGCAAACTGTCAGTTCTCATTCACCAAGACCCCAGGGATGGTGGCAGGGATGGTTTCCACCTGATCGGGGGAGGAGATTTTCCGTGACCCAGGCCTGGGAGACAGACATCAGCTGTGAAGTAGGATTCACAGGCCTCCAGAAACGCCCCAGGGCTGGCCCTGCCGAGACTCCGGAGCCCCACTCCCGGGAAATAAATTAAAGGGCACGGCTGAGCACCTCCCGGCTGCCTCCCAGACCCCGGCTGCCTTACCTAGGTGTCTCTCCGATCAGGAGACCCTTTCACAAAGTTGGTATTTGTGTCACATGGGGAGATTTCAAAATGCTGTATTTGGAAACATGAATGTGTAATGTCTCCCCGGAAATCTACACCTTCTCAGGGAAAGATACAAGTGCTATCCAAGACAGACATGTTTAATTAGTGAGCAAACTTGACATTTCCAGTGTTTGGACTAGACAGAGGAAAAGCCGAGAGCAAACCGAGATCTTTTCTCCGTCCCGCCCCTCCCCTCCCCTGCCCTCCCCCCTTCCCGGCTTGCTGACAGAGAATAATTTATTGGGTTTGAAGAAAAATGAATGTCTTTACAATAACAGGAGAGAAAAGGCCAGAGGATCCAAGGATGGGTATTAAATAACTGTCACCACTAAATACGCGTCTCCCCCATCCCTGCCTCCCTTGGATCCCTGCTTGATCAGCGTGCGTATGGTCACAGTGGCGTTTCTGTCCCCCGACCCTTGGGGGCCAGGCCTCAGCGCCACCTTCACGCCAGGCTTTCCATCAGCCCCCGTAGCTGAGATCTGCAACGCTGACTTGTTTGGTATCTAACAGGCCCGAGTCCTCCTTGTCTTACTCCAGCGATCACTTTCTAACGGGTCTTCCCTCCCACTCCCCGTTCCCCGGCCCCACGCCGGCCCAGGCCAGGCTGCACGCTTCCGCCAGAGCGAGCTGGGCAAGGCCTGGCTCTGTCTGCACCTGCCCCCACCCCCCACCCCCCGAGACTGCCAGTAGCTCCTCATTTACTCAGCAAAACTGACCGAGTACCTTTCACGTGCCAGGCGCCGGGAGTCAATGGAGGCTACCGAGAGGTTCACTCCTTCCAGCACCCCGTAACCTGCCATACTAGACACCCCCACTGCCCGCTGTTCTCTTGACGTTCCCGGTGTCTCTCCACCTTCAGATGCCCCTTGGCTGAGAAATTGACATGCGGAGTGCCGGACACTCCTCATGCCTCTGCTCATTGATTGCCCACGTGTTATTTACAATAAGACCGGGGTTCTTATTGATCATGCTCGGTTTACACAGATCCCCATCCCTGATGCTCTCCTCTCCCCAAGCCCCCTCCTCTTCCATGGCCAAGGTAAATGTCACAGCTAATACTCATGGCTGGTATTAATATCACCCATCTTTATGTCCTCATGGGGCCTTCCTTCAGGTTCCCTTACACTGACACTCTTTGCTCTGTAAGATAGATATTTCTGATGGCAGACATTGATCCCTGAGGGAACGTATCAATCAGAGTCCAAGCAGGAACGAGGAACCAACTCTGGTAGGTCCCATGGAGACGACTTCATTGGCCTCCCAGGGGATGGAGGAAAAGCGGAACCAGGCAAAGGAGGGCAGGCCAGCCAGAGACCAGCCATGGCGGGAAGCTGCTACCGCCGCGAGGCTGACGATGGGAGGAGCTGGGGTTCTGGGGCCCAGGTCTCGGGCCACCCAGCAGACGCTGGAAATGGGTGCCAGCCAGGAAGAGCCAACACCTCCAGGGAGACACAGCCCTGAGCAGGGATGTTGCTAGAGACGGTGGGGAGGAGATAGCCCGGCTTCGCTAGACTCTTAAAAATGACGCTGAGTATCCCATGGCTGGCTCTGTGGTATGTCACCCTGGCCTTCTGCTTCCTCGGGGCTCTGCACTATATGGGAAGCTTCTGGAATGTGTGCTTTACCCCTGCTCGTCTCATGGACTGAGAGCAGCCCCCGGGAGAGCTGATCACTCCCCAGAGCAGAAAGAGTTTCTGGTGCCACCAATGATGTGGCAGTCTCTAAGTGGAGGTCTTCAATGGCATTGTCACAGGAGACTGACTTCCTGGGGGTAATTTTGGGGCACTGCAGAAGACACCTCACCCCCAAATGTATTCTCCAATAACCTGGGACAGTCCCTGCAGCTCCACCCCAACCAGAGAGTGGCGTTAGGGCTTCTGTGGGCTCCTCTGTCACAGTCCACAAATCCCCAGGAGCAGTGGCAGAGGGTCCGTGACTGTCACTGAGACCTCCACTCGTGTTTCCTGTGGAGTGGAGTCCACACTGGTTAGCGAGGCCCCCATAACCAAGTGCCACAGGCCAGGTGATGTAGCAGAAATATGGGTTCTCCCATTTCTGGATGCTGGGAGTCAGAGATGAGGGTACCAGCAATGTCAGTCCTTTGGAGGCTGCTAGGCACGGGTCCATGCCAGACCTCTCTCCTCGGCTTGTGGGCAGCTGTCACCTTCCCGTGTCCTCACATGGTCTCTCTGGGCCCCTCTGGGTCCACATGTTGTCTTCTTACAAGGACAGCAGTCATAGTGAATTAGGGCCCAGCCATATTACCTTGTTTTAACTTAATTATCTCTTTGAAGACCCTGTCTCCAAACATAGCCACGTTCTCAGGTACTAGGGGTGGGGACGTCAACAGGTGAATTCGGGGGTGGGGGGCGGGGGGGACACAGGACAGCCATCACAGATTTAGCCAATAAGACAACAGAGAGAAATCTCAAAAAAAACTGCAGAGTGGAAAAAGCAAGCCGCAGAATGGCCCATTCATTCTATGCCATCGTTTCTGAAAAAAAGAGAAGAAACTTAAAGCACACAAATTACTCTCCTACCCTGTTTATGAATTAATAAACGAGAAAGCTGATATGACAAGACAGGCAAACACACACTTCACAGTAGCTGTTCTCTCCGAGGAGAGAAGATGGAACTGGGAAGGTTTAAAACGGTAAACTTGACTGCGTCCACGACACACTTCTGAAGCTACCACACACAGGAACACATCATGAGTCATTCGCGCCGGGGTCACTGCCTCCACACTGGGCAGAACCCTGTGTTCTCTGCTACTTTTGACATGACTTTTAAAATGGAGACGAGCAGCCGCTGAGGAACACCTTGTCCTGCTTTGCTCGTCTGGTGTCCTGGGCAGGCGGTGGCCTCTACTCACTCGTGCTCTGGGACGGTGGGAGGGTCACAGGAGACGAGGGGGTGTGACTGCCTCCCTAAAAGGGCTCTCTCTTCACCACAGGTCCAGGCCCTCAAGACGTGCCCCCAGTGACTCACAGAAGTGGCGACCGTGGACAGGATGGCACGGCCCCGCCCACAGCCTCCCCACCTGAGACAGGTAAGGGCTCCTTTCACACATAGCTGCCTCCTCCTCCCACCCATGCCCGCTTCTCCTTTGAAAGCCTATGAGGTCCTTGCACTCTTCTCAGGACCCAGCAGAGTCCGGGGGACCTGAAAGATGCTCACGACAGCCCTTTCCCTTCCACGCAACTCCCTCTCTAGTCCAGGGCACAGATAGTGGGGGAACCATGTTTTCCCAGCTCCCTGTTGAACACGGAGACTTTCCCCAGAAGCCTGCAAGATTTTCCAGACTGACTCCCCCCCAAAAATAAAGAGCAAGTTCCCTGACCTGCACGCTCTCCAAACTTACCAGAATATTCCTGACATCGCCTCGGTCCCCCGGGCACTGTCCCCAAGAGGAGATCCAGCGCTTCCACCCTGACTTCTGGCCTCTCTTTCTCCTGAATTTTCTCTGCCATGGGCCATCATGAAGTTCTAGAGCCCAAGGAAGCTCGGTCTGGGTGTTGATCTATCAATTGAACAGCTCTTGGAATTTAGAAAACGGTTCCTCTTGAAAACCTAACTGTGGTCTTAGAAAGCTGACTTTGATACGCAAACTGCCCAGGAGATGACTGTGCATTGGAGCTCATCACTGTCCTGCGGTCATCAGTGTCCTGGAGGACAAGTCTGAGTGAAGAGCCAGAGGCCGTGTTGATGTTTGGGAAGGTAAAAGCAGAAGATGCAAAGGGTATCCCCCCCCCCCCCCACCGCCTGCCCTCTGCCACCCCAAACTCACCAGAGGTTTACCAGATGGCTGCGATGCCACTCCCAAGCGCTAGCCTACCGTTTCTCTAACGCCGCATCAGTGCCCTCAAGTTCTCTCTTCCGTGTCTCTTTCCCCCTCACTCACCTAACAGGAAGCTGGGCGGCTGCTTTGAAATGTCACAGCTGAAGTGAGCTCAGCTTGAAAAATTTAAAAATAGGGGACTCAGAGAACAAAGGTGTTTATCAGAAACAAGCACAGTTAACAGCTCCTCCTTGACACACTTCAAGTGCGCACAAGGTGACAAAGTTGCTGTGTGAACAAGGACCCTCCTGCTCCCTTTTCCTGCTTCCTGCCAGCCGTCAGCACCCAACCTCTTCCTTCCTGGGAGACCCAGGGATGCCCCAGGCCCGGGATGCTGAGCACGAGGTTCCGCACCTGAGTCCTGGATCCTTCCTCCAGCCTGATTACTGCCCTGTCTTCCAATAGCAGTGATATAAATGGGTCTCGGCCCAGCGCATCCCACTCTGTGTTGAAACAACCCCTTTTATTTGTGTACAGACCCGCAGCATGGTCATTAGGGGTGGAGGCTGCGGAACAAGGGCTCCTGGTTTCAGATTCCTTGCTCTGCCCGCCGCCGTGTGTAACCTCTCTCTCCTGATTGCCTCATCTGCAAAGTAGGAATGGAAATGGTTCCGATCTCATAGAGTTGTGGTCACAATGGAATGACTTAATAAGTAAAGTCTGAGAATGGGGCTTGACAGGCAGTACACTTCATATAAGTGTTTGCTGTTCCTGATATTTATCTGGACCCTTTCTCTCAGCGAGATCTTAATTAAGCTCCCTGATGGCAGATCCGCTGATGGGCGGAGGGCTTCAGCACCGCGGACAGAGCCTGACATAATGAAGGGCTTGGTCGTTAATTTTTAAAATACTTTTCAAATCTGTCACGTTGTCCTCGAATGCACGACGTCTCTGCACACCCGGGCTCTGGTTATTCCCAGCGCCAGCCCATGCACACCCTGGCCCTTGTCCTGAGTGATGAGGAAGGGCGGTGTGCGGGGGACACCAGGGGCATTTTCACTGTCCAGATACGTTCCAAAGTCTCCTTCTCCAGAGGCCGCCTTCAAACCCCCGATCCAAATGCATCTCTTACTCGTCTGCCATGCTTGGGTCTTTCTCCTCAGCATCTGTTGCTAGTTAACTTCCTTTTTATTTCCCTCATCTTGCCTGTCGTCTGTCTCTCTCACTAAGATGTACTCTCCGTAAGGAGGAGATTGTTTCTCTCTTCTGTTTACCTTGGTACCTTGGATTCTAGAACAGTGCCTGGTACGTAACAGGGTCTCCATAAACACCTTTGAATGCATGATGGCATACATGCATCCTTTAAGGAACATAACACTTACAAGCAAATCTTCAGGGCTTGAGGTTTGATTTTTGTCGTAACGCACAGACGTGGTAAACCCGCTCCTCCAAGTCCTAGCGTGCAGCCTGCAAGTGAATCCAGACCGCCAGCCCCGTCTCCTCGGGACCCCAGGGGGAGGATCTGGGTGAGGTCTAGAAGCAGAAGGAAGTCACTCCTTGACATTCAAGAATCCGCGGAAAAGCACGCTGGTGCAGAGCCGGCGCCCGCTCAGCAGCTGCGGCTT
This sequence comes from Furipterus horrens, assembly GCF_987537825.1. Lineage (NCBI taxonomy): Eukaryota > Metazoa > Chordata > Mammalia > Chiroptera > Furipteridae > Furipterus > Furipterus horrens. Next base: position 2,718,328 of record NW_028327183.1, read on the forward strand.
CCTTTCTGGGAAATGTCTCACTCGGGCCCGTGCGCCGCGGGCCCCTGCGGCAGAGCCTGGCAGAGCCCGCAGGAAACATGAGCTGCCTAGGGCACCCTGCCACCCACTCCTCTCCCGAGACAGCTGAGGCAAGGGGCTGGGACTACAACTGGCTGGTGAAAGCTGACTCACGCCGGCCAAGCCTGCGCTGCGGGGTTGGCCAAAAAGTTCGTTCTGTTTTTCCATAAAAGAAAAGGCATATTTTTATTTTCACCAACAACTTAATTGATTTGGATATTTTGACTATGTCAGCTGTCTCCCACTATTGGCTTCCAGTGGGTAGAGGCCAGGGGGCTGCTAAACATCTTTCAATGCATAAGACAGCCGCAGCAGAGAATTATTTGGCCAAAATGCCAATAGGACCAAGAAACTCCACAGGCATCTTCTGACACGTTCAGTCAGTCACAGCACCTTCTCCATACACTGCACAGGTCTTTTTTTGCATTTCAGTTGCATTTTTACCTTTCTTGAAATAACAAAGCATAATAGACCAAAAATGTTGCGTATCTTCTTCCATCTTCAATATTAAAATGGCTGCACAAAATTCACCAATTTTGATAAGTTTTTTTAAATGCACGCTGATATGGCAGCTGCCACAATACAATCTAACAAAACTGTTTTGAATGAAGTTAAAGACAACTAAGCACTTTTAGAGCCATCACAGGGAAAACATTAAATGAACTTTCTGGCCCGCTCAGTGCATTCCAGGCCCTCTGCTGGGGCTTTTACGTAGATGATTCCACTTAATCCTCAGACACCCACAGAGGAGCATCCTGGGTACCATTTTGTCAGCAAGGAAAGGATGACTCAGGCTCATTAAGTTATTGCTCAGGGCCCACAGCAGGTCACTGAGAGAGCCAGGACTTTAATTCAAACCCGAAGCTTCGCCATGATGCCACACTTTCCCGCTGTGAACGAGGAGGGTGAGGTGCAGAGAGGCTGCTGGCTCAGTCTCGCGGGACCAAGAGTCAGAGTCATCACTCCCACTCATGACCCGGTGGTTCAAACAGGTCTTCAGGCCTCCTCTGTCCATGGGGGCTCAGGCGTGGAGATCACAGCATGGTCCAGAAAGGGGGATGGGCCCAGGATATTTCATGACCAGCACGGATGACCACCTCAGGGACTAATGCACCAGCAGCTCCGTCAAGTCTGGGGTGAGAGGGGGTGTGTTTCACAGCTGAGGTTGAACTCCCCACTGCCCTGGCGGGGTAGGAGCTCAGAGTTCAAAGCCAGTAAAGCAGACAGCATTTCTGCTCTCAGGCACCTGGGGACTCCCTTCTACCTGGTAGTGTGCCTGAATTGTAGCCAATGCATTTGAATTTTGTACCAGGGATTTAGGCCTAGCCAACACTCCGTGGATATACCATTCTAGCGAACCCGAGGCTGTATTTTACAGCTGAAGAGGGAGCTTTGATCTATCCCTGTTCTTCCCAGACATCCTCACCCACTAAAACACCGCTGTCCAGAAAGGGGCAGCTGAGGCGTGGTAATAATCTCTGTGGATTAAACCCGCCATTCACTTTAAAGCCAGAGAGTCCCTACGGCGGCTCTGGAAGCCGTAGGAGGCCGCCCACGGTGGAAGACAGTGACCTGGCGTGGGCTGACAAACGTGGCTGGCAATGAGGTCATGGTACATCCAGTCTCTTATGTGACAAGGGAGTACACAGTCATTGCAAACCGGCTTTGTGTGCTGATACTGGACACAGAGCTCAAGAAGAGGCGCGGGAATGGAAAACCGAGACCCCGGGAAGCAGGGCTGGGGGGTCGGTAACACGCCCCGGAACCCCATGGGTGAGAATTGATTGTCCTGGGCTCCTGGGGACTGAAACGAGAGCTGAGCAGCCCTGTCGGATGGTGGATGGTTCGTGGCTGGAAGGGTCTAGACACAACCCTCCTCTGTCATCCGAAGTGCCAGCTGGGGAGGGCGGGGGGTGGGGGCCGGTCTCTCAATCTCTCTGACATCTTGAGGGTGAGCTCTGCTCCGCGCCATTAGCCTGGGGCAACCAGACTGCAAGGTGAGACTCTGCCGCGTCCCCAGCCCATAAAACCTGCCCCGGCCGCACAGCGAAAATTATAGGCTTCTATTACAGCGTGCGTGTTGGGGCAGCAGCCGGAGGTTTGCTGATATCACCAGAGCCCCGGTAGCTTTATTGAGAATTGTGAAATGAAACTGTGTTAGCCATGTGCCCACATATGAATGAGAAAATTTTCCCCCAAAACAGACACACAAAAATCAATAACCGAAACTGTTTTTTTCCCTCCTCCTTTGTAAAATGATTGTTGCAAGCTGTAGCCAGGAACCAGGCGTCTTTTTTCTACTTAGAAGAGAACACATCTCCCCCAGAATAAAAGCAGCACTCTTAGGACCAAAGGAAGGCCAGCAATTATTGCTGAAGCAGACCTCTAGGAAAGCGGTTTTGAGAAGTACTTCTGGGCGTGCCAGGGTGCCAGAGAGACACCTCAGAGAATGCATAGGGGACAGCGCAGAGACCCAAGGGTCGGGACTGCAGGCCCCTCACCGCCCTAACTGAAGCCTCTCTACCATTTAAAATAATTTTATTTGCAAAAAAAAAAAAATTTTCCCCTCCTTTTTAGAGGTGGTTTTTATTAAGGCAAAGCAATGGTGGACCAAGGCAGAGAAAGAATTGTCTCTGAAGGGCAGGGGCAAAGATGATCTGGGTGTGAGGGAACTTTCTAGAATGATAAAATGCTCCCTCTCTTGAGAAGGATTTGAGTACAAGGTGTGTGCTTTTGTCAAAACTCACCCAATGGCACATTCATGACTGTGCATTCTGCTCTGTGCATTTTACCTCGAAAGAAAATACTGTAAACAAACATGGCACTCTAGTTAATCACATGCATGCTGCAGGATTTAGGGGAGGGTTACTGAGGCCTGCAGTTTACGTTAAAATGTCCTTAAAGCAAAGATGGAGCACTGGGTGGAGAGAGGAATGGGGGGGGGGGGTAGATACGTAATAAAGCAGGTGAGGGAGATGTCAGTGAGGGGATCTAAATGGTGGGTGTGTGGATGTGCCTCTCCATGTCTTTGACTTTCCTTCTATATGTTTGAAAGTGTTCATAATTAAACACTGGGGGAAGAGGTGACATTTATTCAATCAACATTTTGCAAACTTAGCAGATTAGATTTCCCTGGGATGTTTATTTGAGACATGTAAGTTCTAAGACCACTTCTTGGAGACTCGGATTCAGGGGGGCTGGGCTGGGGTCTGAGCTCTTGGTGGTTTTAATCAGCCTGCCCAGGTGAGCCCCACAGGGAGGCAGGTTTGGGAAACACCGAATTAAATTAGTTTTCCCCTAAAGACCTGATGGTGAGTGTAAGGAAGAAGCAAGGCCGTGGAGCAGCGAGGGAGGGTCAGGGCAGGAGCCTGAGCCTCACCAAGCTCCTCTGGTGATTAGGAGTACAATACATTTTCAGAAACATCCGTTTGGGAAAGATCTGCCCAAAGAAAGAGGACTATCTCTCTCAGCCACACTTGCCCTGTTCCTAAGCCCCCCCAAATGTGTGCTTCGCTATAAGTTAGGATGGAATGCACAGTGGGTCAGCTGCCCTCTTGTTGTGGGTTGGTACTGCTGTCTCGGGGGGTGTCCCTGGTTTTCCCTGGGCCCCCCTAAGGCCCGAAGGGAAGGAAAGGTGAGCTGAGGCCAATGGCCTGGTCTGGTGAGGAGGAGGATTCACCCTCACGGCCTCACTGCTCCCAGAGCACTGGACGATACTAGACTGTATTGTGCTATGGGTGGGCGGGGGGCAAAGAGTCACTGAGATGGGGCAGACCCAGAGCTGCCCTCGGAGAGGCTGTGGTCCAGTGGGGGAACCAGACAGGCACAAACGAGCTAGGGAGTGAGCAGAGCCCGGGGGTCATTGCTGGATGGGTCCGGGAGGAGGAGAGGCGGGAGCGCCGGGCCCCCAGGGTGGCGTCGGGGAAGACGCCAGACTCCGAGCGCCCCTGGGGAATCGGGTGAGCTTGCCGAGCAGGGGAACAGAGGAGGGTGTCAGGGAAGCCAGCGGCATGGGGTGGGCTGCCTGGACCCTGCACTAAGCCTGGGCAGGCCCACAGCAGCCGTGGCGCGAGTCTCCAGGAGCATTGTGGGAAAGATGCGCAGGCGTCTTCGCTA